>NC_141069.1:5947500-6127500 GCF_041138505.1 Cibotium barometz | reverse complement strand
ACATGCCTTCTTTCACTCTTTTTCCATGTAATTCCCCGGTAGACCTTTTCCTTCCCTCACATTTCTCCTTGTGTATGACCTCCTATTGTTGAGTATCCTGATAATGCAATCTCTAGCCTATTGATGGGAGAAATTCTTCCTCTAAGGATTGGGAAACCACTCATTCATTTATTGCAATCACTATACATGTAGATAAAGTTTTTACTCCTTTGTTCTCACCACCATGGTTTTGAAGGCGTCCTTGTAAGTTTGGTTCACCAATTTTCAAAATTTATAGTATCCATCAATTTAGCATCCATGAAGGGCCTGCCATCATCAACCAAGTCTTAATATATGCAACTGTCCTCGGGCTCCTCGTCTCCGTGGATGTTTGGGTGGAGATGGTATGAAACATGAACAAAGGCATATCCACCACTAGAATGATGTTGAATGGCTTAGAGAAACTCTTGCACTACCTCAACCTATGTGGTGACAGGAGGCAAAACCACGTTGAGATCCACTATCCTCATGAAGAAATGAAGAGGGGTATGCTAAGCAAATTTGAGCAAGGTCTCTCATGCAGTGGGAGGATAGGAGGGGAGAGGTGTCAATGCAAATAATGGGGGATCAAAAGGGAGAGGGTTAAATGTAGAAGAGGTGAGAGAGGAAGGGAGAGAGATGGGGTTAAGAAGAAAGAGGTGGCTATGGAGTAGAAGAAGTGCTTGGTATGTAGGGAGGAGAAAGTGAGGAGGATAAGCCCAAGACGTGTAACTGTTTTGCTTCATGTATTTGGCTTAATCAAACTCAAGAATTTTGTGTCTCATAGACACTACGTAGGTCTACATTGTCCTTTAGTATGGTGGGAGGATCGGAACTCAAGGATCCTCCATAAGAAAGTCGATGGCCACCTCTAAAAAAGTTAAGACGCAAAAATGCATAATCTTAATATAAGAGAGTAATACATTAAGATTATGTAGACATGCATAATCTTAATGATAAGAGAGTAATATATAAGATTAATGTGAACATGTGGACTTACATACCAAGCACTGTAAATAGGCGTGTGTGCGTTAGGGACTTTATCCATATCTTCTATATATTTTTTATATTATTAAAAAAAAAGTTTTTGCTAGCTACTCATCAAAAATAAATAAAATTATTACGGCGCAGTTTGTGTAAATATTTCATTTCATATAAGGGCCTAAATATGGGAGTCTCTATTTTCTCTAATTATGTAAATACTTCATTAGGTGTGTGTATTACAAAACCTAAGTATATTTTATTTATATATTATTATTATTTTTTCTTCATAATACTTTTGGACCATCATTGTACATATGCTTCAACTTCACCATGCATGAGTAAATCCTATGCCCTCACATTTCTACCCACACCGTGTAGAAAGCCTACTACCTAAATCATTTTTTCCCTTAGACTATTTTATTTTTTATTCTCTCATCTACCCTAAAATAATGAGGGTCTCTCTCCCTTTTGACTTCCATAGTTTAGTATTTTTGTATATATTTTTTACTATTAAATATTTTTTATATATTTTATTTTATATATTTTTATTAAATAGTTTTTCATATATCAATTATTTTTGTATATTTTATTTTAGTATTTTTATTCACAATTAGATCTCTTTGTTTATTTTATTTTCTTATCATAATAACCATATTATCATGATATGTTGACTAGTTAAAGATATCTTTATAAAATAGAAAAAAATCTCCTCCATGCAAGTGTCCACATACACTTGAGTCTCTAAGGTCAGGATATGATGTAATGGGGGCTCACTCTTGGAGCTATCAAGAAATTCCACCAATGGAGACCCACACAAAGATTTTAAAAATACATGATTCTGCTGAAATTTTTGCGCCCTCCTCCACTCCGAATTTGGATTGGTCATCAAAAGACAAAAGCTAGCTTGTGAGCTCAGAAATATGCTCAAATTTTTTGAGAATTTTTAGAGCTAATGGTGGTGAGATATGAATTTTTTATTGGACCCCAGTCTACCCACTTTTTGGCAAGGTACACCTAGTCTCTTCTCACCTCCCTTACACATTCATCACCTACACACTTACTCATTCCTTTCTCACTCCATCAAACCTGCAAACTTCATGTCCTCTCTCACCCTCTCCACCTTTTCCCTCTCCTTCCATCTCCATTTGCTCTCATATCTACTCTACACCCATACCTCATCTCCATTTCTCTCCCTACTACTCCCATATTACTAAATGATTTTCCCAATCTCAAAAAATACATAAAAATTCAGCATGAATGTATCATATTAACCTCTGCAAATATGGGGTTTTCATCTACAAAAACCCCCATGTTCTTCACCTCAATCAATTGTTGTGGCGTCAAATGCAAGAAGGAGACCGACGGCGGTTAACTTAAAGATCTACACATGGGAGAGTCCAAGCTTCTTTGAGCTTTCAACAACACAAAGGATCTTTCCAAATCTTTACTCCTCTCATTCAACCTCTCAGCCCTTCTCACCCATTTGTACATTATACTACTAACCTTTTATAGTGATTACTAACTACTAACCTTTTATAGTGATTACTAACTACTAACCACTAAACATATGTAAATAAGCACCCACTCTACTACTTTTTGAGTAGGCATTACTACAAGTTATTTGCTCAAACCTCTACATCACACTCTCCTCTCACCTTGAGCCCACATCCATGTGACTCAAGGGATAAGAAGAGGCCCACTCTCATTCCAAAATAAAAAATCCATAATCTATGATTTCTCATAATAAAATTGATTAGGCTTAATCAATTGGGGCTTCTAAAACCTATAAATCCATAATCTATGATTTCTCATAATAAAATTGATTAGGCTTAATCCTAATTGGGGCTTCTAAAACCTATAAATAGAGCCCCTCCATTCCTTGTGGAGAAGGGAATTACACACATTGTACACCACTCCCAACTCTAGTGTGTAAGGAGATAGTGAACTTGTGAGCTCTCTCTATACATCAATACATTTGATTGCATAGAGAAGCTTGAAGCTAGTTATGTCATTGTGAGGGCTTGAGTGATGCCATACTCCCTATCATAATTGTATCTTGCTCTTGTTGCATAAATAAGATTAGTAGTTTGGGTGCAATTGTGTACAAAGTCTTGGACTCCTATATCTCCAAAGTTGATTTAGCAAAGCGGTCCAATGTTTGATTTAAGGTAAATTCGATCCTTGTATTTTGTGGTGTGATCTTATGCTTGGTGGCTTGAGGGCCTGTTTTTGATTTGTTGCCTTTCAATCCATGGTAAGAGGGTCGTATAGTGAGAGGGCTCCCGTAACCTTAAGACCATGTGTATACCGACAACAAAATCAAGCTTATATTTTCTCTCTAAGTTCTTCTCCAAGTTGAGTGTGCATCTATTTGTGTTATGCTAGTCTCCTACACACACAATATCATATGTTATGAGTGTTTGTTGAGGGTGTGTGTGCCTTTTGATTGATGTATATGGTTAGCTTGTGTTGATTGGCTACAAGGAAAGATCTTTGGTGTCCTAGTTCACACACATAACTAGGTGGTGCCTCTTTTCTTGTTGAGTGTGTGGTTTTGGGGTTCTTATGTTTGTGTTGTGTTGTGCCCCAAGCCCTTTGAGCAACATGGGAGCCTTGATGAGGAGTGCTTAGAGGCCGCTCTTCTTGTTGCCCGCCCTGGACTGCCTCAACACTTAGGACCGCTGAGGCACTTTTTCCCTTACTTTGAGGTTTTTTTCTCATGCATATGTACACCATCTTATCTACTCATATAATGATCAAGTTGTGTAAGCAGTTTTGCTTTATGCCCATCATGAAGCATCCTTTTAATTGAGCATTGTTTAGTTTCTCCCATGGCTCACATCGTGCCATGGATAAAGACTGTTTTTCGAGGTCTTGACGTTTGTCTTAATTACCAGCATCAATGCATTGACTAGCCTTTCCCACTAAGCATAGGTTTAATGCATGTACCTTGGTGGGTCAATTTAGATTTCCAAAGGCTTTGTATCTTTGTTCTCAAAAATTTGTATGAATTGAATTGATCAATCGTTCCATCGTATTTGCCCATGATTTTGGAAATCTATATGGCCGTGTTTTTGTATTTAAGACACTGAGGCCATGTGTGAGTGATCTTGTGGGGTAGGTACTCACTTAGTCCTTGGGCCACCCTCCTTCCTAGATTAGTCAATACGTCCAAAGGGTTGATACCTAGCCCTCTTAAAGGTTCAGGACTTGTGGTAGTGCTAGGAAGGGGACCAAATCCAGGAGGGATTGATGTGATAGGGGTTGTAAAACCCGATGACACGCTTATTGTTGACATGGCAAATGGTATTGGGAGGTGTATTTGGGGCATGGATCTCAATGGCTTGAAGATTTCAACCATTGGGTTCATCCTGGGTGTGAGCCCCTAGGTAATCCCTCTATCGTTGTTGCCATATCTTGATGTCACTTGCTCCTTTATGAGCAAGCACTCCTTTATGAGCAAGCACATGTGTTTTTGTTTTTTTTCTTTTTAGGTTCTTACAACTCGCATTACAGCCTCACGAGGCCTGATACATCCTTATCTGGGTCAAAGGAGTGTCTGTTTTCCTTGATTTGCTTAGGTGCTAAGCGCACATGAACCTCTTAGAGATATTTTTTTGAAAAAGTGCATGCTAGTAGCTGTCCGGCACGACATTTGTTTGCATCGCTATAATGGGCGTCAATCTAGGGCATTGCTTAAGAGACCCCAATAGCAACGCGTAGACGTTGCATAAGCGACACTTGGTAGCAGGCCTCGCTTTAACAGAAGCAAATATCCAAAACATCGCTTAAATGATGACGGGTATCACATAAGCAATGCTCAACGGATATTTTAATGATTAAAAATTCCAGTTCTCTCTCTATCGCTCTAGCATGTAGTATTTACTTTTGGAACAACGATTCTCTCTATCTCTATGTCTCTCTCATTACAATACTTATCTCTCTCTATCACACACATACATATAATATCAAAGTACTCATTCTCTCTCTCTCTCTCTCTCTCTCTCTCTCCTCGAATTAGAGTGAGCTCACACATCAAATTAGAACTCTCTCTCTCTGTCTGTCTCTCTGTCTCTCTCTCTCTCTCTCTCTCTCTGAATTGGATTGAGCACACATTAAAGAATTCTCTCTCTCTCAAAGGTCGAGTACACAGTGAGCAAAGATCAATTCAACATGGTGGATTATAACATCGGTAAGCAAATTTCATTTGTGCATAAAGTTGAACAAAAATAAAAGCCCATGTAAATATATGTAAGTGTACAAGAGTACAAAGTATATAAAGTGATCAAATGTATGTAAATGGCAAAATATGATGAGTACAAAGGTTGTGTTGTAGTGAATGCCAGGGCTTTTCTCCCCCTATCTTTACCTTGCATGTAACGTCACTATGCCAGTGCTTCATTATATTCACCATGTGATCTTTAATCCATATAGGATGGACCTCTTCACTACTTGGTGCTAGCATAAACTCCCGTTTGATTTAGTTGACAACTCGATCCTTCTTTGCGCTATCAAGTTTATGCCATGTAGTCATCAAGTCATGAGAAAAGACTATATGGCATAACTCATGGATTCGAGACTTCATCTCCTTGCCAACATCATCGAGAACCACATTTTCGTCCACTACTTGGTATCAAGAATGAGCTAGATTGGGGATAGAGGGGTTTATGTCAAGGTGACGACGTGAATGCGAGCGTGGTGTTCCCTCAAAACTGGTAATGGGTGGGTTCTCCCGCTGAGGGGAAGAAGCGTTTATGGAGCCACCACCATGGAAACAACCCGTCAAGCAATCCCATCTTCTACGACTGGAAGTAGTCAAGAAGTGAGCCATGGGGGTGGGGTTTGTGTGATGTGCCGTGGAGTGTCCGAGGGCCTGGCTTATTTTTTGGTGGGTTGTAATGACTATGCAATAGTGCTAGCGCCTCCCCCAAAGGAAGCTTGAGCCATAGCCCTTTGCTCGGGACATATTTGCAAGATGAAATGATAAAACTAACCTGGGGACATTGCCTGTGGTATAGCCACGATGGAGAGATTAGGGTTGTATGCGAGTGTGTCTGGTGTGCAATCCATGGTCTACACACATACCATCACAACATGTCCATGCTTATGGGTTTGGCTAACATGCCCATGCTTATGCCATGAATCTAATAAGGAGAGGAGCATGGGCAACATAAAAATAAAGAAGGCGCTTTAAAAAAAACCAATGACAATGAGATTAGGATACTTATCAGAGAGATTTTATGTTAATTAATCTTGAGGGAGGGATTGATCAAGAGAGACCAAGAGAGAGCTTGTGCCTCAAGAGAAAAGAAAACCTACAATACAAACACAAATAAGACATATTAGAAAAACAATGAAATCACACACACACACACACACACACACACACACACCCCACACCACACACACACATTTTTAAGAAAAAAGATAAATAAATAAAAAGCAAGGCCTACCTGGAGTCTTAACGGTTTAGGGTTTGTATGAGCCTACAAAACAAACAAAACACAGGATGTTAGCTAATTTTGAAAGATCACACACACCCCACACCACACACACATATAATCAAAAGCAAGAGAAAAGGAGAAGGGCTACATGGAATCTCAAAGGTTTAGGATTTGCAAAATGAGACCAATTAGAAGCTGCAAAACAAACAAAAACACAACATGTTAGCAATGAAGAAAGAACACACACATACACAAACAAAAACACATGTTAGCAATGAAGAAAGAACACACACATACACAAAATTAGAAGCAAGAAAGAGTTGAGGGAAGGGATTAGGTTTAGGGTTTAGGGTTTAGGGATGGGGGAGGTGAGAGGAGATAATACACACAAAATTGGGGGAGAGAATAGAACTTGTAGAGAAAAGCAAAAAAACTATAATTGAGAAGCCATGGTTCTGTTTAAAATTCCCGAGAGTTGAAATAGCCTTCGAAATAAGCGTCAATACAAGCATTTAAAAAATGTCAAAGTTTGACCTTGTGTTTCTCACGCTTATTTTATTGCCCACTTCAGTTCACTTTTTCATGAAAATCCTCATTCAAAATTTGAATTTTTTGGTGTCCCAATACCTTTCCATTAAAAATTAAAATATATCGACTAGGCCATGCATGAACTATAAAAGAGCTCCACCTCCTCCTCGTTTAAATCCAAATTCACATGCGTATTCAACATACATGGGCCATGTGAGTGCTATGATTCTTTAAAATTTTATTGATTTAGAGAAGAAAACGTTGTGCCCATGTAGTCATTTTTGCAAACTACCAAGTCGCTCGAAGTTGAAGAAGTATTCTAAAAAATGGGGCGTATTTCCAGCGGAGCACTTGTAACATCTACTTAGTGGAGCGTATTTCCAATGGAGCATTTGTAACATCTACTTAGTGGTCTCAATGTGCACCCAGATAACAATGAACCGATTGATCACATGGATATCCAACCTGAGTGGAGAAAATGAGCAAGGTCAAAGAAAAACTTGATGGGATTGAAACCCGAGAAAGCTTTAACAAACTCGGATCAAGTTCTAGAACATGACATGGACGACATGATAGATGCCCTACATGGCACAAGCCACGGAGTAGACAATGATGATTCAAAGCATGCAATGGTCCAACAAGTAGAAGACATCATGATGACGTGTGGATCATGCTTCTCAAGAGGAGAAAGAGCTACGTAGGCTTGCCCATCTACCACTTTACCGTCGTGGAGCACGTGTTTTAGTTTTTCCGCACGTGCTTCTCCATATTGAACTTGCAATCAATATATGGGTGGTCTAATATAAGCATTTCAAAACTTATTGGGTATGTGTCTCTTCCCCTCTCTATGTTTCACATGCTTGCATGAATGTCTTGTCGTTCTCCTTTACTATTCGTTTTGTTATATCATACAGGTTATTGAAGGATCAAATTCTACCAGAAGATAATGAGATGCCTTTGGACCGTGCACGAGCAAAATCAATTTTTCACTCCATAGGGATGGACTATAACACACACCATGCTTGTCCAAAGAATTGTATTCTCTTTCGACAAGAGTATGTAGCACGAGTGTCCACAATGTGGTTCATCGAGATATAGGCAAGATGTCCAAGGACAAAGGGTCCTTGCTGAAGTCTTACAACACATCCCCATCATTCCACCTATTCAAAAAATGTTTAGATGCGAATCCATTGCATCTTTAATGACATGGCATCTGAAGACTAGATCCACAGATGATGTTATGTGTGTGCCCGATGATTCTCCATCATGGAGGCATATTGAAGAGAGGTGGATGGACTTTGGGAAAGATCCTCATCACATTCGCCTTAGACTAGAAATGGATGGAGTCAATTCCTGGGTACCTTTTACTTTCCTTGATAGTTCCAGGGAAGTACAAGGTTAAGATCTTGGACGTCTACTTGGCTCCATTAGTTGATGAGCTACACATGTTATGGGATGGTATCCAAGTTCATAAAGCATCTATGCGGTGTGGAGAAAGGGCTGTAAAACAACAGTGTGAGAAATACTTATGTGGACCATGCATGATTGGTCGGGCTATGGAGAGTGCTCTGGTAAGTTAACTATTCTATAACTTCTTGATTAGATATAATTTTACACTTTTGATATTTCTATATTATTTGCATATCTCATCACAATGATTAGAATTTTTGGCAAGGCTTTCAATATCTGGTTACAATGCATGCCCTATATGTGAGCTTGGATTAGAGGCCTGGTACTCAACATCTTTGAGGAAGGTTGTCTATGAGGGGGGTCACAAAAAGTATCTCCTTGACAACCATGAGTTGGGAGAGAGATTTCTAGGGAGGCCTCCTCGCGTGCTAAAGCCAAGTGATTGGAGGAGGACATGGGAAGTGGATCCAAGTTGTTCACCCCTCGAAATGAAGTGGCTATCCATCTTCCACATACTCCCATACTGGAGTGATCTTCTAATCAATCATCTTCTTGACCCTATGCACATTTTCAAGAACATAGCCGATATGCTTTGGAAAACCATCATAGGTGCTAAAGAGAGCAAGGCACAAAGAGATGATCTACAAGTGGTGGATCGTTACATCACTTATGGGCATGGAGCAAACATGATGGGAAGGTGATTCTCCCTAGACAACCTTGGGTCTTAACCAAAGAAGAGTAATGGCATGTAAAGAATTGCATTAGTGAGTTTCATACTCCTAATGGTTGTTGAGAAAAACATGGTTGAACAAGATATGTGGAGGAGAGAGACTCACAAAATACAAGAAAATATCTTGCTTATTAAGTTGCTCAAAATACAACTAGGCTTCTTGCTCCATACAATGCCTTCTAGCTCCACCTTTAAATAGGTGAGCTAGTGGACCATAAGTCCATTCACACACACACCCTTCTCCTCCCCTTTTACATAACCTTAGTCTCTAAACTTAGTCTCTTAATACCCCCCCTCAATACCAACTATGAAAGAAAATTGGAATAGGTGGTATTGGACATAGGTTGCCTTTATAACATTAGGCATACAAGGTTAGGAATATAGGTGTGGTTACATTGAGATTTAAAACAATTTCTTAGTGGAGTTAGAGGCTGATACAAAGTTAGCCTCTGACTCTTTGTTAGGACATTTAGAAGTGAGATGTCCCGTTTGTTTACATTTGTTATATTTCATTTTGTTGGGATATTTGATCCAACAATTATTTGCCAATTGACCCACCTTTTGCAATGGACACATCGTGACAAAGCTTGTTCCATACTAGATGAAGTTGTTGCATTTGAAGATTCAGCTCCTTCCTTTGGACTCTTTTCTTCATCAAGACAAGATTGATTGACTCCCTTAAGTGTGGGATTAGGTATGTTCTTCAGGGTGGTAACTAAGGTGGGATACACCTTCTTGACTGCTTTTAGTAAAATAGCCACTGCATCATCTTCATCCATTCTCGCATTCACTGATGCAAGTTGAGCCATAAGGCCCTTCAAGTGAGAGATGAAGGCTCCAATTCCGTCTCCCTCTTTGAGTTCCAAGGATTAGTAATAAAATGCAAGCTTACTTATGAAATGTGCCTGGATTTTGTAGCTTAAGTGTCCTGTTTTACTACATTATGATGTCGGTTTTCTTAAGCTTGAAGATGGTGCATTGATTGCGTTCAAGCCTACTGAGCACGGTCTATTGGCGAAAATCAATAGACAACTTATCTCTGATATCTTGCATGGTGGCACGGCAGACACTCGGATCATGGTTTGAGGAGCCAGCTACATCAGTGGTGCTTGGATGTTTTGCAGTGCCAAAACACTTTTTGAAGCTTTAGTGATTTAAATTGTACTCCTTTTTGTTGCTCGGGGGGTTTATTTATGATAGAAGAAGCCAACATATTCCTTTGCCATGGGCAAGAAAGTACATGTCTCACATTTTGTCATCTTTTCAAAACATATGTAACAACCTGTCCATGCCCTGGCTAAAAGAGCAAGGCCTACTCTATTGGTTGCCATGTTTTGATCTTTACAGAACATATGTAACAACTCTGGTTTTATGGTTAAAAGATTTTGACCTGGTTTATTGCATTCTCTATTTGTAAAATAGTGAAATTGCCTCAAAGCACAAGCCCTTGTTTATTGTCTTGATTTACATCGGTTATTTTTATAAAATTTCAAAACGAGAGTTACATGCATTGGTTTGTATGGTCAGGGTTTGCTTGAACGATGTGGCACACATTGATTTAGCAATGCAAACATAGCTTTATGGCCACACATTGATTATATTTTGCATGCAAAACAAAATAAATGATGGTATTGTGCAATAATAGTGCGTAAGAACTTGGCTAAAGGTTTGGTTGAACGATGTGTCTTGGCATACTTTGTCGGTCCAAAGGTTGAGGTGCACAAAATTTCTATGCTGCGCACAGGTGGAGGCCCTGTGATTGCTTTATCTTATGTCCTTGTTTACTATTCAACATGACTATTGGGGTATAAAATTGAATTACCCCATGTCCTGGTTGTGATTGTGCATAGGTGGAGCCTAATATTGCTTGCTTCTCCTTGTGTCTTGGTTTTCTATTCAGAGGTGACTACTGGCTTCCTTTCCATGGTTTGATGCATGCACTGGTTTAGGGCCACACATTGATTTACCCTAGGCCCAGGTTTATTGTGCATAGATTTAGGATCAACCTTGCAAGATGGCCTAGTTTACTATGCATAGTTTTATGGATTGCTTTGTTCCATGACCCGGTACTTCGAGGCTAGAAGATTGCTGTCATATGTTTAGGGCCACAAGATCACCACTTTGCCCTCCTATGAGGTGGTTTACTATGCGCAGGGAGAAGATTGCTTTGCACCGTCCTAGTGTAGTGGTCATAATTTGTGTTGTGCCTTCATGTCTACAGGTTCCTAAAGAGCTAAGGGACCACATTTATAGCTCGTTGTTGAACCTTATGATGCAAGAACCCTCTGAGTTGAAGTTTGACGTGAAGTTTAACCATCTACTAATGGATTACTCTACTGATGTGAAAGTACAACACTGTCATGAATGGATGGTGTGGCCAAACATGTATCTGGCGAAGGAGATGGCCAAAGTTTGGTCGTCTTTTCCAACATGGAGACGACACAACCAACCTAGTCGAGAGGTTATGGCAATATATAAAATACACCTTGTTGGATGCTAAGATAAACAGATCAATTGTTGACCTATTGCATGCAATTATGGGCAATTCAAGTGTTGGCAAGCGACCAGGGGGGACATTGCTCGAGTTCTTTATGCAGAAACAAGAGATAGGTACTTCCTAATCAAGGATTATAACCTACCTTTGGGATTACAGTATTATCACCATTGCTTGTCATGATTGTTTTCTTCTGATCATTTAAGCATTTCTATTTTATAGCTGACTCTAACCGCTTCAGTGTTCGAGGATGTAATAAGCAACACACCAAAAGATTGCTAGCAGGGGAGAGTATCTTGGCATGGTTTAAAGGAGATGCATCATGTCTGTAGGTGTTGTGAATGAGGCAACACCGTTGTTTAAGCTCCAAAGCACAACTAATCCCTCTCAATAGTACCATGTGTCCTTGCAAGAAAATTATTGTGATTTCCTGGATTGGACATCAAATTGTAAACACTTGTATGGGATATGACTCATCATCAAAGATCATTTTCCACATCTATATGGTGTCCTACCTATTGTTGATAGTGTGCATGATCTTGGGTGTGTAGATTCATTGTCAGATAATGCTTTAGCTCTGCTAATGTTAAGGATGGAGCTATTGTATGATGTTCAGGAGGCCAGCATTGACGAGGCCTTCTCCACTTACATGAAGGATTTGAAGACGATCCTTCAACAAATCGAGCAAGACTTCTCCTAGCTTAGCCCCCAGCAAAAGGAGGCAAAACTATAACAATTGCAAGTTTCAAGGAGAAGTCTAACCAACGGGTTTGTCCCCAATGAGGTAGATATGCCTAAACATGGAGGCGTTGCCCAAATACAAGCTAATGTGACCCAAACCAGGCTTGACCATGGCAATAGACATGGAATGACATCAGACATACAACCTCGAGATCTGCAGCAGCCAACTAGGCAGGCAACTCAAACTGGTGATTTGCGATGTAATCATCAATGTGTCAGAACTCGTGTACAGCTTGAGAAATGGAAACTGTTGCATGCCGAACATGCCATGCCTTACTTCCTCTCTCACAAAGATATGTCCCACAAGAAGAACATAATTTGTTTGGTAGGGTAGTGAGATTTTGTGACCAGCCTCATCTCCATAGGGCTACTATTAGTCGTTGTTTGTAATTATGGGGACCTTGAGGACAAGGAAAGGAGATTAATGATGTGCTTCATAGATGGTACTATGCTTGAAAAGGTGTATGCTTCTCAGCACAAGATGATGCTTATTTACTAGTCTCATCACTTTTGCCTAATGTAAATGTACATATGATAACTTGCCTTAGTACCTAGTATTTTGTCAATACATGTTGTATGTTAATAGCTTCATGCTATGCGTTGTAGATGGTGGTATGATTGTAAAGGTGTATGCTTCTCAGCACAAGATGATGTTTGTTTACTAGTGTCATCGCTTTTGTCTAATGTAAATGTACATATGATAACTTGCCTTGGTACCTAGTATTTTGTCAATACATGTTGCATGTTTATAGCTTCACATTGTGCATTGTAGATGGTGGTATGCTTGTAAAGGTGTATGCTTCTCAGCACAAGATGATGATTTTTTACTAGTCTCATCACTTTTGTCTAATGTAAATGTACATATGATAACATGCCTTGGTACCTAGTATTTTGTCAATACATGCTGCATGTTTATAGCTTCACATTGTGCATGTAGATGGTGGTATGCTTCTCAGCACAAGATGATGCTTGTTTACTAGTCTCATCACTTTTGTCTAATGTAAATGTACATATAATAACATGCCTTGGTACCTAATATGCTACATGTTTAAAGCTTCACGTTGTGCGTTGTAGTTGGTGATATGCTTGTAAAGGTGTATACTCCTCAGCACAAGATGATGCTTGTTTACTAGTCTCATCACTTTTGTCTAATGTAAATGTACATATGATAACATGCCTTGGTACCTAGTATTTTGTCAATACATGCTGCAGGTTTCTAGTGTGCCGAGGTGTTTTGTGACTTGTCAAGTGTAAAGGATTTCAAACCACGGCTTCATTTATTAGGTGTGGCTTGGTACAAGGGATTTACCTCAAATCCTTGTTTATTGTGCACAAGTTTAGGACCAAAAGACTGGTTTGCAACATGGCCCGGTATTCTATGCATAGTTTTAGGGCTTGCTTTGTTCTATGACCGCATTTTTGGTCTAAAACTCGGAGGCCACAAGATGATAGTCAAAAACCAAGTTTTGGTTTTATGGCATGCATGCTCTCCGTTGCCCAGAGCATGTTTGCTTGTGTCTACTACTATGTTATGTAAAAGTATGAAACCGATGACATGTCTTGGTACCTACAACATGGATTACATACTCCAAGTTTTAAAATTCTTAGTATTTTTTATTTCTTGATCTTGGCTTATTTACCTAAAAGTCTATGGGAATCTACATGACAACCCACCTGAGAGCATGGTTTCAAATCCTATTTGGTTTACAGGGGAAGGCTTTGTACAATTATGTAGTAGAGTGTGCCATGGTTGACTCCCATCTCGCAGATTATTGTGTGGCAATTGTACCAGTTCTTCAATACATGGCCATTGACGGAATAGCCTAAATATTAAATCTACACACAAACAATAAACTAGGACTCCATTTTAAAGCCAAAAATAATACAAGATACTTGCTCGTAAACCATTGAAAGGTTGACACGGTCCAAAGGCGATGAGCTTTCTATGTGCCATTTCTCTTTGGAAACGGACATCCTTGCCACATGTTGACATGTACCCACATCAAAGAAGTCATCTTTGCAGCATTCAATCACTCACGGGTGAACAGGCAAGTAGTAAAGATCACTACATGAACGTGGCACACGTCCTTCATGATTACCAATGATAGATATGATCACTTCATCCAATCCCTCTCGGTACTCTATGCACACCTTGAGAGGACAATCACACTTCTTTGATTTTCAAAGTCTTCAACAGTTTGAACCCATTGTCATGACATTTCCTCCTCGATGGAAAATGTACTCACACATATTTTTGCCTAGCCCATACTACTTGCTAGACCTCTTGAGTTGGAGTCTAACTTTGTGCTTGATTTGAATGTCAACAAGGGTGCCTTCTACCACAGACTTGCTTGAAAGTTTCACTTGAGTGCATGTTCCTTGTTGGAAAGCATTCTTTGTCAGTGGCTGCACCTTGTAAGCCCCAAAGTCATCCTGCTTCTTTTCATCATTGCAAGTACATGCTAAAATAAAATCTATTAAAAAATCGAGAGGGATGCCATGCTTGTTCACCTGCATACACCATCTAGACTTCACTACTTTTATTACTTCTTTAACGCTTTGATGAGTCCCATCTTGTAGATGAGCTAGCTTCATAATGCTCAGCCAATCTTTGATGGGTGCAATTTCCAAATGAGGGGATGATTTGAGGCACAGTCGTTTTGCACCATTAAGAGATGGCAAAAGACATAGCCCATCTTTGGCCCTTCTCCACTTTTTTAACTCTAGCACACGTTTCTTTGATCATGTGATTTTAGCAGCTCTAATGACACGATGAACGTCCCTATGAGGTCACCTACCATCAGATTATATGAATCCCTATCAAATGATAGGTATACTTTAGAAGCATAAAGAAGAGGATATGGCTCAATTATGCAGAACCTATTGTCTTCAAACAAGTGAGAGCTCTCCAAATCATCACTTGCTTCATTTGAGGAAGAGAACTCATCTTTGGATTCAGACCAATTGTTGGCTTCTACGGGGGAATCATTCATCGATGCATGTGACAAAATCAGTGCATCATCCATTCCCACTTCAGCAGCTACACGCAAGGTTGAGGGGACTGTTAGCCGACCGAGTGTGTAAGAGTAAGGGATGGGAATTCATTGATTGAAGCCAAAATCTATGCATCATCCATTCCACATTCAAAATCCGCACACAAGGTTGAGGGGCCGATTACACAGAGTAGCTCATTGGGGTAACATATGGGGATAAAGGGTGAAAGACCTTGCATGGTTGGCTCTACAAGTGAAAGAGATTGCCCGGCTAGTTCTGCAGGGGCGACCGAGCATTCTGCAACACAATGCCCTATCAAATTCAAATTTCTCAAAAAAGAAATCAAATTCAAATTCCCCTCCATGCAATCAATCCCTGGCCCCCGTCCGTCAACCAACCTTCGGCCCCCATCCGTACAGTTTGCATGCCCACCATGTGCCCCGTTGTCCTTGGTGTTGTGTCCTGGTTTACCCAAAAAGTAAACCAAGCCCCAAATCCTTAATCGGCCTTTTGATGGTCCTCCTTCCATTGCACAATGTGCCCCAGTTCCCCATCGTAGATCCCACGCCTCCACTTCCTTTATGACCCCATCATAGACAGTGATGAGGGCGAGCTCTTTGCTTAGCTCTCCCTTAATCAAGAAGAACTCAATCAACTACTCAACGTTCAGGGTGAGCAATTGAGGCAAGCTCTAGAGGAGAGGACATAAAGGCACTCGAAAGCTCTTGTGGGCAGCAACAGAGTTTTCATTGCTCCAAAGGGCGGCCAAAAGAGTTAGCCAGTCTCAAAGAAGTGTAGGAGGCAATGGAAGTGATGGCCTAGCCAGTCTACAAAGGCACAATTCTGCCCATGGTCTCGTTGGCTACTCTAGCATGGTAAAATCTATGGATGACGACTTGATATGAGAATTACTCTTGTTTACTGGGAATTATATTTTTTATTTTATATCAGGGACACCCATGTGTTTTTCTTGTTGGTACGTGTAATTTGATTATTATGGTTGCCTATATCTCACGAGACGACGTTGGGATGAATTGATTCGTTCAATTGAGATGTGCGAGGGTATTGATTTAGGTGTCGCACTATATGTACGAGGGTACCGATTGAGTGGTGTGGTGAAGATGGAGATCATTTTGCTAATCATGTATTAGAATTTTATGTCATCGATAGTCTTTCATGTGGCTAGATTATTTTATGTGCGAGTGTGCACAAGGTTATTTCATGTGTAAAAGGCCATTAGTATTTATATTTGGGAAAAGGTTTTGATATGTTAAAATATTAGGAACTTTGATATGGTTATTAATATGGCAAGAAAATCCCAAAAGTGGGAAAAGCAAGCCCAAATTGTATGCACAACTACTGTTGGCTCCTTGGGCTATTTTTATTGAATACAATTCTCTAAATACTCAAGTCATGGAAGTGGAAGCTACACGCTTGAGGGGGGAGACTGCACCCAGTATTGGTCTCTTGTGTGTTGAAGTACTGTCTATTCTATCTCCTTTTTTTGTAAATTTATTTTATGCACAATCTAGTCAATTTGTATTCAATTATATGGTTATATTCTTTGTGTTATTTGAGTTTTGTATTATTCTTCCCATCAAGTATTTAAAGATCTCCTGAGCCTAGGCTACTTTCAATTTCAAGAATAGGGGAGACTCATTAAAATCCAAAGGGTAGAGTACTTAAAGGCTCAAGGACTCTTGGGTAAATATGGGAAGGTTCATGGGAAATTTGTGAGCCCTTGTGAATGGAAATTGGTAGGATTGAATGTTACCTTTTTAATCAAAACTACCTATGTGAAACAAAAACCACTCTTTTTCCTCCCAAAACCACCTTCAAGAATCTTAATCCTCTCTCTAATCCATTTTTAAGGATGGAATCAGCAAGATGAGGGGTCATAAATCCCTAAACATTGTCATTTTGGGAATTGGGATTTTCCCGGAGTACCTAATATGGACTTAAGGAAGGGCAATTTATTGTGCAGACACTGTGTGTACTGTAGAGAAGTCTTAAAGTTGCCATTGGGCGTATGTATGCAAATTGAGGTCACTGGGGTTGTGACAATTTGGGTGCAGTATAGTACCGCTTTGCAGAGAATACAATAGTTTGTGCAGGTCAAACAAGAGTGTTGTTTTTGGTAAAATTGTGTTATAGACAACCTGTCAAATGATGGAAAAAACCAGATTGTTGTTGCATAGAATCTTGACAAGAACAACTTCCATTCTTGGAGGTTTAGATTGACCAATTTCCTGATGGGAAAAGGTTACTGGGACTACATTGAAGGTGAACATGAGGAGGCATCAGAGATACCGGAGATTAATCCAACTGCTCTGTAGATGTAAAAGAGTTCAAGGATTGGAATCAAGGAGCAAGGAAAGTCATGTATTGGCTTTATATTAGTATACAGGACACCATGATTGGGCATATACAGGATGCCAAGTCACCTAAGGAGGCATGGGACACCTTGGTGTGAAGCTATATGAAACTAACACCAAGGCACAAGAACAACTTCCATTCTTGGAGGTTTAGATTGACCAATTTCCTGATGGGAAAAGGTTACTGGGACTACATTGAAGGTGAACATGAGGAGGCACTGGAGATACCGGAGATTAATCCAACTGCTCTGTAGATATAAAAGAGTTCAAGGATTGGAATCAAGGAGCAAGGAAAGTCATGTATTGGCTTTATATTAGTATATAGGACACTCGGGGGGGGTCACTATATGTAAATCCTCTATATCACGTGCGTTCAAGGCCTATTTAAAAAGTCCCTTATCTGTGAATTTTTGAGTGAATATAATATATCCTTTCCTATTAAAATCCGTTAATTTTTTTCAAAATACAATAAATAAATCCCCTCTGTAAATATATTTCTGTAAGTTTTAAATATTTAAAATGTCCTTCTGTTGAACCCATGTGATACTTACATATTTATACAAGTGACCCCCCCGAGACAGGACACCATGATTGGGCATATACAGGATGCCAAGTCACCTAAGGAGGCATGGGACACCTTGGTGTGAAGCTATATGAAACTAACACCAAGGCACAAAAGATTCAGTTCAAGAATGAGCTTAATACTGTGGAAAAGAAGAATATGTCTGTGTGAATGATTATGCCTTGAAGATCAAGGCCATTGTGGAATCCCTTGCATCAATTGGTGTTTCTGTTGATGATGATGATAAGGTGGAAGTCTGTCTACGTGGTTTCGGGCCACAATACAAGGCATTCAAGACCTATTCAGACTCGGGAGAACATTCCCAACTTCACAGATTTGGTGTCAATTCTGATCATTGAAGAGAAGAACTTGGGCGAAGCTCAATATTCTTCACAAAACAAAAATAGTTCAGAGCAGCAGGCCTTCTACACAAGTGCAGGTAGAGGACGAGGTAGAGGTCATGGATGTGGATGTGGCCAAGGTGGTGGCCGCCGTGAACAGGTAATTAGAATTATGGTCAGCAATGTCAACAGTACCAAGATTTGCAACAACAACACAAAGGTGAAAGAGGCCAGTTTAGAGGCAGGGGGAGCCAACGAGGTCATGGTAATTGGCAAAGACAACATAGTGATACACGAGGCTATTTTTATTATGGTAAGCCTGGGCATGTGCAGAGGCAGATTGCTATAAGAAGCAGAATGACATGCGAAATGGAAAACTGCACAACAAAACACCTATGCATCCTCTAGCAAAAATAATGCGGATAATGAGAGGTTGTTTGTTATGCAACATGTGGTTAATGCTGTGTCTAGAAATGATGTAGCAGCATGATGTATGGTATGTTGATTCAAGTGCTTCAAACCACATAACAAGTCATGTGGTGAGTGGTTCAAAGAAATGAAGAGTCTTGAAAGACCAGGTTTTGTTGAAACAGGGAATGACACTGCTCATCTGATTGCCCATGTTGGAGATGTGCCATTGTCTATACAGGATGGTAAGGTGAAGTACCTTGCAGATGTACTTTGTGTTCCGAACATTACAGTAAGATTCCTCCCTCCAGCTTTTGAGGTGTACAGGTGTAAGAACCTCTCCTTCTCATCTTATAATTATTCCCCTCTCTGAAATAAAAGAAAGATCCTGTTTTACCTTGTTTTGGCTTGGAGAGAGAAAATGTCTAGAGGGAGGTAATCCAAATTTGATATATTTTTGGATATAAAAATCCTCCTAGTGTCTAAAATGGTTTCCCCTAAAACAGAAAAAAAAGAACTTTCCAATGTGCAATTGGAATTAATTGAAAATAGGTATAAAGGACCTTAGCCTAAGGGTTTAGATTTTCAGAAAGTTTTGGATTATGGTCCAATTAAGGCTCCTATGGGCCAATAGGATCAATCCAAGTGTGGGGAGGAGATAAATCCAATTTATAAAAGAAAAATACCCAAAAATGAGTAAATGCCCACATAAGATGAAGTGTTGACTGAGTACAAGGTTTATTAGTAAAAAACTATGAATATTACTAAAAAAATGAGATATTTTGGATATAATGATACATTTTTGACACCTTGGTAAGAATAAGGGGACTCTTTAAGGAGGTGCCTATTTCACATGTGTGGAGGAGTTTTAAACTCAAAAATAATAAGATATTTTTATCTCTCCTCTCTCCTGAATCAAACCAAATCAAAAAGGGGGCCAAACTGGTCCAAATCTTGTCCAAGTTTAGCCAAACTGAACCTAGAAAATTCTAGAAACTAGTTGGACTTGGCTAGAGGCCTCCCTCACCTATAAATAGATCCTTAGCCCTTTGTAAAAAAATATGTGAACTCTACCATGCCAGTATTATTATGAAATAATGATATTTTCTATTATCCTCTAAAAATCCTATACAATTTGGAGAGAATGGAGTTTCTCTCTCTCTTCAACCTTCTTTGGAGTCTTCATCAACATACTAAACCAATTGATTGGTTGGGGGCCTCTCCTTAAGACTAAAGAATCAAGCAAAATAAGAGGTAAAGTGTGATTTATGGTCTTTTTCTTAATCTCTAAATGTTTCTCACTTCCGAGTCAACCCCTCTCAAGCTTGAGAAGTATTCAATTGAATGGCTCTTTATAATGCAATTGAATGGCTCTTTAATGCAATTGAATGGCTCTTTAATGGATTTTAGTGATTAAACACATAAAGTTAAAATGTTTTTTTAAAGCATATCTCTCTCTCTCCCTCAAAGAATGATCATTCCTATGACGTATTCTATATTCAATTAATGCTTCTCATGGAGAAATTCTCTATTCACAAATCAAACTCTAGGCTTGTGAAGCTAGAGGTTTCAGAAAATGGTTTTTATACTTATATGCTTGAAAAATATGGTAATATTATGGGATAAATCCATAAATTGGATTTAATGCTAAAAGATACTTATACTATCATAATTATTTTACTATGTCTTATTCTTTTCATAAAAATTAAAAATTGCCAATAATAGCAGTAGAGCTATGGCAACATTTTTAAGAAATTGTGCATAATTCATTCTTATGCATAACGTGAAAAGAGGACTTCCTATCATATTCTAGGATTGAATATCCTAGGTGAAAAGAATGGTTTTTGTCACATTCAATGGAAAACTAATTTTTAAGTTTATGTATAATTAAATAATTAAGAAATGAGAAAATTATGGTAATTATATTTAATGATAAAAGAGGAATTCCTATGATAATTGGAATTCAATCATTTAGATGGGAAAAGAGAAATTCTTAGTATATTGGAATTATTGGATATTTTATTTAAATTCAAAGATAAATTTTTGATAAATTTATTTTATCTATGAGAAATATGTAAATGGTAAAAGAGGAATTCCTATGACATTTGGAATTCAATCGTTTAGATGGGAAAAGAGAAATTCCTAGCATATTGGAATTATTGGATATTTTATTTAAATTTAAAGATGAATTTTAGATAAATTTATTTTACCTATGAGAAATATTTAAATGGTAATTGATGAATTTATTTTATGAGAAATATTTGATAATAAAAGAGGAATTCCCATGATATTGGAATGCAAATAATCAAATGCAAAAAGAGGAATTCCCGTGATAATTGAGGTCCAAGAAATTAAACGAGAAAAGATAAATTTTTAGTATAATTCAATTTATGATTATTTATCAAAAGTGGAAATATAGGTAGAATTGATTTTTGTAAATCCCATGAATTCTTCTATTCCAAAAGAGGAATATTGAATATAATTCATTTGAGAAATTGAGAAAGAATATGGAAATAGTCGTCGAGAAAAAGAATCTTTATCTAGGCCAAGCAATTGGTAAAATTTTAGAAAAAGTCCCATTATCGGTATCAAAGTAGTAAAAACCACTAAATGGGAATAGGATGTGATAAGATGTAAATGGGATGCGATGAATGGATGTGATAAGATGGAAAATAAGATGCGATAAGATGTGAATGGGATGTGATAAGATGTGGTGTGATGAAAATGAATGGGGATGACATGTGAAGTAAATGGATGTGGATGAGAATGATGTGATGAGAATGAGATGAGAGGATATGTGAAAGGGTGAGATGGGAAGTACATGGATGTGGATGTAGATGTAGATGTGTATGTGAAAGAATGGATGTGCATATGTATGTGAAAGAATGGATGTGGATGTGTATGGGAAAGAAGGGATGTGGATGTATATGTGAAAGAATGGATGTGGATGTGTATGCGAAAGAATGGATGTGGATGTATATGTGAAAGAATGGATGTGGATGTGTATGTAAAGAAGGGATGTGGATGTGTATACGAAATAATGGATGTGGATGTGTATGTGAAAGAATGGATGTGGATGTGAATGTGGATGATGTGATGTGATGTAATGTGGATAGAATGTATGGGATGGGATGGTGATGAGAATGAATGTGATGATAGAATGTATGGGATGGGATGGTGATGAGAATGAATGTGATGGATATGAATGAATGTGATGTGATGGATGTGATGTAAATGAATGTGATGGACGTGAATAGATGTGATGTGATGTGAATCGAGATGTGGATGTGATGTCATGTGAATCAGGATGTGAATGAATGAGATGTGATGACATGTGAATCGGGATGTGAATGAATAATATGGGATGTGAATAGATGAGATGTGAATCGGGATTGAAAGAATGAGATGTGATGTGAAATGGATGTGATGAGATGTGATGTAAATTGGGATAAATGTGAATGGATGATATGTGATGTGAATAAATATGATGTGATGAGATGTGGATATGGGTAGAAGCGAGTGGATGAGATCTGATGAGGATAAATGAAGAAAGATGTGATGAGAATGGGAATACATATGAAATGAATGTGGATTAAGTAATGTGGATTGATGTGGAACAATGTGGAAAGACGAGAGTTTGTTATAGAAACTGTATTTATTATGACCTGTTTTTAAATGACTATTTTATGTCAAGAATGCTGGGGAAGCATTTTGACCGTCTTGTGAATGAGGTCGTGGTGGAGACCTAACTAATAAAGTTGCAATAGCTAATGGGGAGTCAACGGAGGACGTCTCGCGTAGCAAGGTCGGCCGAGGTCTTGACCAGCCTCAGTTCGATTTAAATGGTGAGCTTCCGGTACGGTGGATGAGGGACCAAGGAAGCGGCCTATGAGTGAAGCGCTAGGTGACCTGCGAAGGATCCTAGAGAGTGCTGACCATACAAGTGAGACCCCTTTGCCCCCTCCACGCACCAAATTCCCAGTTGTTAGTAGCGGAAGTAGCTTCCTCTTACGCAGGGCAGGGTTTCCCACTCGGGGCCTTGCCCACAAATGTCCAGACACGAGACTAATCTGGTGGTCATTTCGAAACCGGAACCGACAAAATTTCCCTTGCCCAGAAAATGGGGACGATTCCACCTTTTTGATTTTCTTAACAAATTTTCTAACGGGGTCAAGAGAACTAAACTATCCTTCACCTGATTAAACCAGATAGAAGAAAGACCATTACAGACTTAACTTGAAGAAATCAACGCCTTTTTTCCTAACCAAAATCAGGCATAGCCGTTGATCTAATCATTTGAGAAAGTCTTCATATTTTTATTTAACTACTCGAATTCTAAGCGCATTCCTATTATTTCAATTTCATTATTAATAATCCACTGATTCCAGCCTAACCCCATCTGGCCCATGGGTTAGCCACCACCCAACCATTGGAATCAGTAGAACCAGACAAGTACTCACCACCCATAATTGAATGCCTTTCTTAACTTTTGCTTTCGAATATAGATACGCACACACTCCTCTTTAAAACTTTAACTTATAAAATAATCCATTGACAAACAGTTATTGGTTACAGATATCATAACTCAAAAGTTCTATCCAGTCCCTTGTTTATAAAAAAAAACAGTATCACTCTGAGACCAGCTAGTCCAGCAACAACGAGATCCAGTAAAACAGATTACAATAATCATTTCATCCATCATACATATCTTCCACGACATACGCATGGGTGTCCTAGGCACCGCGAGCCCGTGCATCGCCTGGTCAGAACCCTCCAGGATCCTCGTTAGGTGTCCTAGCACTTCACTCAGGGATCGCTTTGTCGGCCCTTGTCTATCGTACCACCGGAAGCGCACTATTTTAACCGTACTGAGGCTAGTCAAGACCTGGGTAGGCTTTGCCACGTGAGTTATCCTTTGAACACTCCCCGCCAGCTATTGCAACCGAACTTCCCTTAGAAAAACATATACCAAATGCTCCCTCCACCAGCATTCTGGCGTAAGATAGTCCTTTAAGAAAACAGGGTTTCTATGCAAGTTTTCAGTTTGATTTTCTTTTGAATACAATGAGTATATCTTGAATCAGTATCCCCAAAACTTCTTAAATACGGAATTCTGAATTTCATACCAGAATTCCTCGAATTCTGTAACCTTGATCCACAGATCAATTCGAAGAGTCTCAAATTTAGTTTCAAATTTGGCGGGAGTATTGAGGGTATTTTTCTAAACTGGTCACATCTTCTTTCCTCGAAACTGACGAAAGAGTTTGATCTTGGTCATAGTCTGATTCAAGGTTCGAGTCTGATAAAGTTTTTCCTAAACTATCTTTCTCGAAAAGGTTTGATAATTCAGTTACTATTTTATTGAATTTCTTTCTTTGAATATTCACTTAACTGATTTCTAAATTAGTTACGAATTCCAATGAGGAATAAATTAATCATTTATCTGAATATTTCGATCTTGATGGATTTCCTGAATTTTCTTTTTACAATCCGTGTGAGTATAAAACGATAGAAATTTCTCTCTTAGAGTATTTAATTATTCATTTATCAATTTCTCATAGAATTTAAACATAGAATTTAAGAGAATTCTAATTTTGATATAAAAATGCTTTATGCATAAAAATCAACTTCAATGGGAATAACATTTTTTTAAAAATCCTT
Source organism: Cibotium barometz (assembly GCF_041138505.1). Classification (NCBI taxonomy): domain Eukaryota; kingdom Viridiplantae; phylum Streptophyta; class Polypodiopsida; order Cyatheales; family Cibotiaceae; genus Cibotium; species Cibotium barometz. The sequence continues at coordinate 6,102,810 of NC_141069.1, read as the reverse complement.
TTATGCATCTATTTATGCATAAAATCAATTTTAATAGGAATAACACTTTTAAAATAAAAAGAATTTCTTTATGCAGCTATTTATGCATAAAAATCAATTTTTACAAGAATAACGCTTTTATAATAAAAAAATTCCTTTATGCATCTTTCTATGTATAAAAATCAAATTTAATGAGAATAACACTTTTATAAAAAAAATCCATTATGCATCTTTCTATGCATAGAAATTAAATTTAATGAAAATAACACTTTTATAATAAAAAATTTCCTTTATGCATCTTTCTATGCATAAAAATCAAATTTAATGAGAATAACACTTATATGGGATTCACATACCTCAGGATCGCTGTGGGTGTATGACCAAGTGATGCAGGTGCTGTGAGAGAGTAGCTGTGTTGTTGGGACCTACCCCAATCCAGAGTCTACCACCCTTACCATCAATTTTTAGAGTCTTAGAAACTACAGCGGAACCCCCATATTTCACCTATGTGGACCACTCTACCCTTATGTCATAGTCAAGCCTAGGAATTTCCCTTGATGGCAAATAAGACTAATTATATTAGTCTCATATCTTTGTAATAAAACTCTTCCTTATTTGGAAATAAAATGATTTCATTGTTTTACTCTCCAAAATAAGCGTTGTGCAAATATGAATCTTGTAATCTTAAAATTGTTTTTACAATGATGGCCAGGACGATAACCCTCTACTTCCCAATGCGCTTTACACTAATATCCAAGAGAAGAAGCTCTTGCGCAAGCAAATGCAACCTCCCTCCTTTAAAGGAGAAGGTTTCAAAGATTGAGAAGGATGCTGAAGTCTGGATTGAAGCGATGGACGATTATTTCTCTACTGCGCCGGTACTGGAGTAGCAAATTAGTTTATGCTTGCACAGTTTCGCCTCATCGGAGAAGCTAAACTCTGGTGGAAACAGTGGTGCCATGACAAGGGAGTCATCGAGTATTCTCAAACGTGGGAAGACATCAAGCAGGCCGTGAAGGAAAGATATCTTCCCCCATCCCATGAATCCATAAAGATGAATGAGTTTTTTAGTCTTAGGCAGTGCAGCTTAACTCTTGAGGACTACTATTCCAAATTTATCACCCTTCGGAAGTATGCCCCAGCTATGACTACTTCCCAGCAAGTGGCTCGTTTCTGCCAAGGGTTAAATGAACCCTTAGATTCCCGCCTTGAAGCAATGGGGCCTACTTTCCAGCAAGTGGCTCGTTTCTGCCAAGGGTTAAATGAACCCTTAGATTCCCGCCTTGAAGCAATGAGGCCAAGCACATTACAGGATGCTCTCATACGAGCAAAGCCCCTTGTGAAAGAAATGAGGACTGACAAACCTAAGCATCAAAAGAGATCTTACCCTGAGGCAAATCCTAAAGATCAACCCTACAAGAAACCCCAACAAAATTTCCCCTACTACAACAGAGGGCGACAAGGCAACTCTTTTGTCCCCTGCTCGTATGCTGCTTCTTCCAGAGAAGGCCCTCTGTGTTTCGAGTGCAATGAGCCAGGACACTTTAGGGCCAACTTTCCCAAGATGGCAACATCGTTTCCCCAAGGTGGCAGAGGAAATCAAGGCCGTGGAACCAAGGTGCAAGAGGCGGTGGACGTGGCAGAGGCCGCGGAGGAGCATTTGCTAGGACGGCCTGTATTATAAGTGAAGAACCGACCTTGGAAATGGCTGAAGAAGAGCGCGCCACTTTCCATGTGGCAGTAGAACACCAAGGCGGCGAATAAATAATTTGGTTAATTTGGTGTAATCCAAACCCCAGCCACTCATCACGGTAAGCCATTTCAGCTTTTGATTGATTATGGTAGTATCCATTCATTTCTTTCTCCTAGGTGTTTGCAAAAATTAAACTTGGGTCAAAAAATAGCTACTAGAAGAATGACTGTAGAGTTAGCCAGTGGGAAAAAAGTAGTATCTCGCCACTCTATAGGAAACCTTGATTTTGAGCTGGGTAATGAGCGAACTCATGGCCACTTTAGAGTCTTGCCATTAGGAATTTATGATGGAGTCCTTGGGATAGATTAGTTAATTGCAAACAAAGCTAGCATTCATTGTAACCAGGGGAGTATCACTTTTGAAAATGAGCATGGCCAAGTAATATCCGTTCAGGGGATAACAGGAAAACCTAAATCTAGAGTAGTCAAGGCAAAACATCTTCTCAAGGGAACACGTAAGGGTCAGCAAGTTTTCTTAGTCAATCTCAACAAAGCCATTGAACCTAGTAAGGAGACAGAACCTAGTAAGGAGACAGAACCCTCTTGGCTCCAAGAATTCTCTGACATCTTCCCTGACAAGCTTACAGGGCTACCGCCTCCTCGAGAAGTCGATCATGAAATCGAGGTGATCCCTGGGGCTCAACCCGTCTCAAAAATGCCCTATAAAATGTTCCTTCTTGAAGCCATTGCACTTAAAGAGAAACTTTCCCAACTCATTGAGCAAGGATTCGTATGCCCCAGTAGCTCTCCTTGGGGGGCACCTGTTCTTTTCCAAAAAAAGAAGGACGAAACTCTCCACCTCCTCTGCATAGATTATCGAGGACTAAATCAAGTCACTGTCAAGAATAAGTATCCTATCCTTCGCATCGACGAACTTCTTGACAGGCTTCATGGGGCCAAAGTCTTCTCAAAAATAGATTTGAGGTGTGGTTACTATCAGATCAAAGTCAAGGAAGCAGATATACCCAAGACAGCCTTCAATACCCGTTATGGCCACTATGAGTTTACTGTAATGTCATTCGGGTTAACCAATGCTCCTACAACCTTCAACCACCTAATGCAAGATATATTCCGTCCTTACTTGGATGAATTTGTGCTTGTTTTCTTTGATGACATCTTAATCTACCCCAAATCAATGGAAGAGTATGAGGAGCATGTGCGTAGAGTTCTACAATTGTTGCGCAGACACAAACTCTATTCCAAGAAGAGAAAATGTACCTTCTTTACTCATCAAATTGAGTATCTTGGGTTCATCGTCTCCAAAGATGGCAGTTCAATAGACCCCGCCAAGGTTAAAGATATTCTGGAGTGGCCATCCCCTAAATTAGTTCGTGAAGTTCGTGGATTTTTGGGAATCACGGGATGGTATAGGATTTTTATCAAAGATTATGCCTTGGTAGCTGCACCTTTGACGAATCTTCTTAAGAAGGATTGCAAAATAGTGTGGTTGCCAATCCATCAAAACAGTTTTGATCAGCTCAAGGTCATTATTACTTCTGCCCTAGTCCTGAAACTTCCTGATTTCACCAAGGAATTTGAAGTGGTTTTACTGATGCCAGTAGTCTAGCACTTGGTGGTGTCTTAGGCCAAGAAGGAAGAGCAGTCACTTATACTTCCCGTAAGCTGAAGCAATATGAAGCAAATTATGCCACCCTTAATTTGGAGCTCTTAGCAGTTGTTCATTGCCTCAAATTATGGAGACATTATCTCTTGGGGGGCAAATTCTAGCTTGTGAAACTGATCACAAAAGTCTAAAGTGGATCCCAGCCTAACCTCAAAATGCGACAAAGGAGATGGATTGAAATTCTACAAGAATATGACTTTGACATCAAATTCCGCCCTCGGAAAGATAATGTGGTAGCAAATGCAATTAGCCGCAAATCTTTCTTGAGTGCAATTTCAATGCCAAATAATCCCATACTGGTCAAGGTGGAAGAAGTCTCATCTCATGATCCAGATTATCAGAGGATGATGAAGTTAGTAGAAGAAGGGGGAAATTCAGAGAAAGAGAAGAATCTAATCAAGGGATACTCCACTCATGAAGGAAGCCTCTACTTCAATCACAGGCTATGTATCCCTAAGGATCCTGTTTTAAAGAAACTAATCCTCCATGAAGCTCATGCTATGCAAAAACATTAAATGCCGTAAGAAGGAGCTTTCATTGGGCAGCAGGCTTGAAAAATGATGTCCTTCGGTACTTGAAGCAATGTCTCTCATGCCAAAGGATCAAAGCTGAAAGGGTCAAGATGCCTGGGAAACTTCAAACCTTGGATATTCCCCAAATGAAGTGGGAGTGCATTGGTATGGATTTTGTCACAAGTCTCCCCACCACTGTTCAAGGAGGATATGACTCCATTCTGGTAGTAGTGGACTTACTTACCAAAGTAGCTCACCTTATACTAGCAAAGAAGACCTTCAAAGCTTCTGATGTTGCTCGAATATTCATCAAGGAAGTCCTCAAACTTCATGGTCTCCCAAAAAGGATAGTAAGTGACCGGGATTCTGACTTCACTTCAAAGTTCTGGCAGTCCTTATTTCAAGCCCTGGGAACTTAACTTTGCTTTAGCACAGCTTATCATCCAGATACCGATGGCCAAACTGAGAGTCAATCAAGTAATTGAAGACATTCTCAGAGCATATTGTGGACGGGAGCCAAGAAGGTGGATTCAATACCTCCCTCCGGTAGAATTTGCCTACAATGCATCTTATCATCAGAGCATAGGAATGTCACCATTCAAAGCACTCTATGGGCAAGAATGCTTGTCTCCTCTAAATTTCTCTGATCCGACCATAAGAGTTGAGGCATCCAGGAAAATGCTCGAAGAGATGGAGGAACAAACCAAGGCAATCCAAAAGGATATTAAAGCTGCCCAAGATCGACAAAAGCATTATGCTGACACCAAGAGGTCTGAAAGGATCTTCAAGGAAAAAGGAGACAAAGTTCTTCTACGAGTACGACCCAAACGAAGTTCTCTATCACTTGGGAAATATAAGAAGCTCAGCCCTAGGTATTGTGGTCCCTATACAGTTATCAAGTGTCTAGGTAAAAGTGCCTATAAACTCCAACTCCCAGCCCATATCAAAGTCCACAATGTATTTCATGTAAGTTTGTTAAAACCTTATATACCCAGTCTCGATCATATTCTTGATGATGAACAAGTTGTAATCCCTACTCAAGGAGTCCTTGAATTACAGCCTAGTAGCATCATAGATTCTAGGGAAAGGCAACTCCGAAATAGAACTCTTGTAGAACATCTAGTACAGTGGAAAGATTACCCTGAAGAGGATGCAACTTGGGAAGATGAAGCTACACTCTTAAAGGATTATCCCCAATTCATGACGAGATGAGGACATCTTGATTTCTTTAAGGGGGGAAGGATGTAACATACCCATCTTCACTAATAAAGAAATGTCCATGTAATAGATAAATTTATGAGTTTTTATGGTATAAAAATCAATGATTTTATTATTCGAGTCATTTCTACTTAGAATCTTCAAATTTTGAGCCCAAATTTGAAATTTACGTGTGATTTTACCCTAATATAGGATTTAACAGCATCCAAAACGGACACCGGATCAAGCTTATACATAAATTTCAGTCATTTTTAGTTCAAAAGTGACGACCTTTAAACCTTATAAATGCACGACCGGGCGTCCGATTGACAAATGGTCTGAACCCCAATGACTAGGAGAACCTCTGAGATTAAAAAAAATTTCGCCCCCCTCCCCGGACGGTCCGACACGCAAATCGAGGTCGATGCCCCAAATTTGGGGACCCCGCCCCAGAAATTTAGACCATACACACTTACCACAGTGCCCGTACAATGGTCGCACAAGAACCGAAGCACGACCGCCCACTGTGTGGTCCACATGTACCACTACGTGGACACCCATGCTGCCCCTGACCAGATAAGGTACATGCGTACCACTCCTTTCCCTGTTAACCAACACCGTACCTTTCCCCTAGACCCATGCAGGCCACTGATCTACAGCCTTTGCTGTTACACCGTCCTTTCGTCTTTGCTTTGCACAGCGCCCGTACCCGTACCCCACAGTTATATAATCCCCTCGCGGGGTGCTCCATGGGCAACACATATTTCTGTGTAGCCTATGCTCTGCTGTGCCGCCGTCCATACCGCCGTCCGTTCCCGTGCAGTGTACTTGTAGTACAGTCGCCCCTTATAGCCACCCCTCTCACACCCCCTCATTTGCCTCTTTTCAGAGATAAGGCAATTTTCCTCTCTCCCCCTCTTGCTCTAGGAGAGGCAGTGTCCTTGACTCTTCTCCCTCCCCCGGTGTGTAGAGACTTACAGCAACCCTCAGCCCTTCTCCCCTTTTTACAAAACGTTTTTGTGTTAAGGACATCTCACAATCCCCCCCATTTGCGTGGACTTTAGTAAGAGGTTTTAGCCTTAAGAGAGGGTTCGTGCGCTGTGGTCTTTTGCTCATATGGTGAGCAAACGATCTCAAAATTGAGATCCGACTGAAGCATTTCGACCGCGACAGCAAGCCCTACAAGACAACATCCAAGACGGCCCCTTCCTGAAAACATCAGAATATTGCCTTGGGAGGAGCACGCAACAACGAGATTAGGGAAGATGCTCCTGATGCGGCTCCAACCCTCCCTTTACAAGCTCCTCAAGGAAATGGTGGCCTGGTTAGCTTGGTTATCTTTTAAAGAAGAGTTTTTTTTTAATATTAGTGTTAATAAATGTGTGTCTTTTCTTTTAAAATAATGACATAAAATTGTATGAAGTTACTAATTGTGTGATGCTGTATTCAATAAATTGCATTGAAATTGTTATCTTTAAAGAGTGCAAGTTTTTCCTGGCTTTGACGCTAACTCCGTTCCGTTGCTTGTGTAGCTAGGCGGCGTCATTAGCAAAGCCCGGGAATGGCCCAAGGTATCCCTCATACCATTGGGAGAAGAAGGTTCACCGATTGAGGTGAGAGATTATGATGCTGCCTAGTTCTGAGGGCCCAAGCTAGTGTGGTGAATAAGCCCACACCCTAGTGTGCAGACATCCCTCTGAGGGGCGGGAGGATCGAGCGATGGAGCCTTCGAGAGCAACAGGCCGTATTGAGTCCTCGCCAGCGGGCGGCCGATGATGAGGTGTATGGTCCCGTAGGGTTTTGCCTAGCATGTAGAGGCTGGAAGGCCGAATTCTAGATCATCGGCAGTATAAAGAAAAAGAATAAGAGAGCCGGTTTGGCTTGTATGAAATTGATTCATGTATAAACTTTTTTATATTTAATCTTGTCTTTGGCATTATTGTACTGTGAAAAAAGGCTGTTTTAACAAACCTTGTGAAAAGGGCCTTAATTAAGGAATATGTTTATTTATGTCAAACAGTGTGGTAGGATTAATTAGAAAACAAATTGATGCGTGAGTAGGGTGGAAAGTGGGAGGATGGAATGCCCCGACGGTACCATCCTACGGACGGGTGGACCCGATTAGTCGAGTAGCTTTCCAACAGATTAAGTGAAAGCCCTACGCTAGATAAATAGGTTCTTGGGCAACTCTATTCTAGAAGACTAAGCCAGGCTGTGCCTTGCATGGATGAGGAAAAAAGCGTTGCCTCTAGAAATCAGGTCTAGTAGTTGCCCAATTTATGATCAATTACCCTATGGGTGATTTGATTTTTAGAAGATCACGCTCCCCCTGCGGGATAGGACTAGGTCTTACCTATGAATCATATTCTTGAATCTCTACATGGTCAAGGTGTCCATAAATAGGAAATTTTCTCCAAGTTAAGACTTAGTGGACTATCTTAAGTGTTTTCCCTATTTTAGAAGGGGGGGAACCTTACATGCTTGAATCAATCAAAAGCTTAAATGGCTTACCCTTATACTCAGCTGGAGTATGGATGACAGAGAATTGCCGATTTGGCCCTTGGTATTCAATTGCAGCTCTAACCTCTTTCCTCTTCCACTACTTCTATTATCGTAACTGCTCTGGCTGCTGGCAGATTGGGGCGGAACTCTTTCTCTTTGGCTACCCGAGTTTTGTGAGGGAGTTCTAAGATTACTCTAAACAGAGGCAGATGGCTGAGCTGGAGTCCTCCTGGGATTGCCCTGATTTTGGCGAGAGACAGACCTTGATTTGACTGATACGAAGGGGCTAGTCTCTGCACTCTGGGGCTGGTCTCTGCACTCTGGGTCCTTGACTTCCCTGTCCTCTTGACATGGCAGGAGTCGGGCAATCTTTAAGCTAGTGACCGAAACCCTAACACCCAAAACTCATGTTCTCACTTCTAAGCTCATCCCTATGAATCCTTGAAAAAGGTGGGGCTCCTGAGAAAGTGTTATGAGGGAAGGGTCTTCCTTCACTTCTGAATCTCCCAGCATCTTGATTTTGATTAGGGCCTTGCTGCCTCTTTGGGGGTGGAAAGTTTGAAGCACTTCCCGGGGTTTGGAACCTTTTAAAGTTTGAGGGTGCAGGCTTTGGCAGGACCTTAACAACAAATGCTTTGGCAAAGTCCTTTGCTGTTCTGACAGCTTCTGCCATTGAGACTGGTTTGGTATTTTTCACTAAAGTATCCAATGGCTCATTCATCCCTCGAATGAATCTGGCCCCATCAGTTGCTCTTCATCCAAAAGTGGAGAATATTTGAGGAGAAGGGTAAATGCCTGATGGTATTCTTCAATTGTCTGGCTATCCTGCTTCAATTCCAAGAACTCATTCATTTTGGTTTCTAGGAAGCCCGGAGGATAGAACCTCTTCCTGAGGTAAGCTTTAAGATCTGACCAGATCTGGGTATTTTGATCGAGATAGTTTGTCTCGCAATGGTTCCTCCATGCGACCCTGGCCGTTTCCACACAATTTTCAATCTAGCAAGAGCCATCTTGCTCCTCTCATTATAACCGGTTACATCAAAATACTCTTCCATTGCCTCGATCTAGCAAGAGCCATCTTGCTCCTCTCATTATAACCGGCTACATCAAAATACTCTTCCATTGCCTCGATCCATTTTTCCACTGTTTCTCCTAACTGTTCCCCTTCACCCTTGAAGGGACCAGGTTGGGATCAATGCAGGGCTTTAGGAACGTTCGGATCTAACTCTTCATCATCGGTTAGAGGATCCACGGCCCGCGTGCCTCATGATTCTGACAAAATGAGATTTTTGTCAACTTAACTTTGTCATCAGATTTATGACTATTTAATTTTTGAGATTTATTTCTTAAACAAATAAATATTCCATCATAATTCTTAAAAACAAGATTCACTCTGATAATTTTATTAACCAATATTCATAACCACGAAATCAATTTGGAATCTTTTGCAAAACATCATTTATTATCAAAAGCTTTGATATATACATAGAGCGTCTTGGCTCCAAAAGTCACTGCCTCAATCGCGTACGCATAAAAAGGCAATACTGCGATGGAGACATGCTATGATATACACAATTCATCACTGATAATGGTGCTGTAATTCTTCTCCTATGAATAAAGCGGCTAAGAAGTCCAAAAATTCGACAAGAAATTCTAAAATTCCGGGGTGAATGATTATAGAGTTGGACACAATGAATAACTCCTAGCCTTATCAAGATCATGGCTAGCGAGATATTCTGTCTGAGTCTCTGATGTTGATTGGTATTGACATTAATACTTCGCCCTCCAGAGAACCACATATGCTGATGTCGCTCTACTGGATCAGGAAAAGGAAAGTATAGATCCTCAAAGTGACAAGCGAGCCTCACTCTGCTTTCTCGGGTTGTAGCGGAGTTGATGAGATTTTCGAAGGCAAAGGTGATCATATCCTGACTCTGGGAGGGTCCAGGAATGCTAGACAGATTTGGGATATCCATCAAATTATGAGTTTTCAATTTATGAATTCATTTCAAACATAATCTTAGCAAGTGAAAACATTATTTCCCAGATTTACTTTAAAATTTTAGGCAATTTTTGCTGCTGTTTCATAAGTTTACAACAGGCTTTGATACCAGCTGCTGTGAGACCCCTCTGCCCCCTCCGCGCAGCACCGGATTCTCGGTTGTTAGCAGTGAAAGTAGCTTCCTCTTGCGCGGGGTAGGGTTTCCCACTCGGTCAAGGCCTCGCCCCACGAATGTCCGAACACGAGACTAATCTGGTGGTCATTTCGAAACCGAAACCGAGAAAATTTTCCTTGCCCGAAAAATGGGGACGATTCCACCTTTTTAATTTTCTTAACGAATTTTCTATAACGGGGTCAAGAGAACTAAACTATCCTTCACCTGATTAAACCAGATAGAAGGAAAACTATTACAGACTTAACTTGAAGAAATCAACGCTTTTTTGCTAACCGAAATCAGGCACAGCCGTTGATCTAATCATTTGAGAAAGTCTTCAGGTTTTTATTTAACTACTCGAATTCTAAGCGTATTCCTATTATTTCAATTTCATTATTAATACTCCACTTATTCCAGCTCCGGCCCATGGGTTAGCCACCACCCAACCACTGGAATCGGTAGAACCAGACAATTACTCACCCACCCATAATTGAATGCCTTTCTTAACTTTTGCTTTCGAATACAGATACGCACACACTCCTCTTTAAAACTTTAACTTATAAAACAATCCATTGACAAACAACTCAAAATTTTCATCCAGTCCCTTGTTTCTTAAAAAAACAGTATCACTCTAGATTCTCCGTTGAGACTAGCTGGTCAGCCAACGAGATCTAGTAACAGATTACAATAATCATTTCGTCCATCATACATATCTTCCACGACATATGCATGGGTGTCCTAGGCACCGCGATCCCGTGCATCGCCTGGTCAGAACCCTCCAGGATCCTCCTTAGGTGTCGTGGCACTTCACTCAGGGACCGCTTCATCGGCCCTCATCCATCGTATCGGAAGCGCACCATTTTAACCGTACCAAGGCTGGTCAAGACCTAGGCAGACTTTGCCGCGTGAGTTGTCCTTTGAACACTCCCCGCGAGCTATTGCAACCGAACTTCCCTTAGAAAAACATATACCAAGTGCTCCCTCCAGCATTCTGGGCATAAGACAGTCCTTTAGAAAACAGGGTTTCTATGCAAGTTTTCAGTTTGATTTTCTTTTGAGTATAAGACAGTCCTTTAAGAAAACAGGGTTTCTATGCAAGTTTTCAGTTTGATTTTCTTTTGAATACAATGAGTATATCTTGAATCAGTATCCCCAAAACTTCTTGAACGGAATTCTGAATTTCATACCAGAATTCCTCGAATTCTGTAACTTTGATCCATAGATCAATTCGAAGGGTCTCAAACTTATTTTCAGATTTGGCAGGAGTTTTGAGGGTATTTTTCTAAACTGGTCACATCTTCTTTCCTCGAAACTGACGAAAGAGTTTGGTCTTGGTCATAGTCTGATTCAAGGTTCGAGTCTGATAAGGTTTTTCCTGAACTATTTTTCTCAAAAAGGTTTGATAATTCAGTTACTATTTTATTGAATTTCTTTCTTTGAATATTCACTTAACTGATTTCTAAATTAGTTACGAATTCCAATGAGGAATAAATTAATCATTTATCTAAATATTTCGATCTCGATAGATTTCCTGAATTTTCTTTTTACAATCCGTGTGAGTATAAAACGATAGAAATTTCTCTCTTAGAGTATTTAATTATTCATTTATCAATTTCTCATAAAATTTAAACATAGAATTTAACAGAATTCTACTTTTGATATAAAAATTCTTTATGCATCTATTTATGCATAAAAATCAACTTCAATGGGAATAACACTTTTAAAAAAAATCCTTTTATGCATAAAATCAATTTTAATAGGAATAACACTTTTAAAATAAAAAGAATTTCTTTATGCATCTATTTATGCATAAAAATCAATTTTTACAAGAATAACACTTTTATAATAAAAAATTTCTTTATGCATCTTTCTATGCATAAAAATCAAATTTAATGAGAACAACACTTTTATAATTAAAAAAAATTTCATTATGCATCTTTCTATGCATAGAAATTAAATTTAATGAAAATAATATTTTTATAAAAAATAATTTCCTTTATGCATCTTTCTATGCATAAAAATCAAATTTAATAAGAATAACACTTTTATAATAAAAAAATTTCTATTATGCATCTTTCTATGCATAGAAATTAAATTTAATAAAAATAACACTTTTATAATAAAAAAATTTCCATTATGCATCTTTCTATATGCATACAAATTAATTTTAATGAAAATAACACTTTTATAATAAAAAAATTTCCATTATGCATCTTTCTATGCATAGAAATTAAATTTAATGAAAATAATAATTTTATAATAAAACAATTTCCATTATGCATCTTTCTATGCATAGAAATTAAATTTAATGAGAATAACACTTTTATAATAAAAAATTTCTATTATGCATCTTTCTATGCATAGAAATCAATTTTAATATTTAATGTCAGTGATATCCATGCATACTCATAGGTAAATATGTACATGGAGTAATTAGAATATTTCTTTTAGATGCAAAAATGGTGGGAATTACTCTTTTGGAAAAACATAAAAACAAACTTTCTTTTTCACAAAATTTTAGAAAATTTTGCCATAACCTCCTTTGTATGGCTAACCATTTCTCATTTTTATCATTCTTTAAGTGACTTAAATTAACCCAAATTAGATGTATAGGACTCTAATCTACACAATTTTCAAAATTCAAGAGAGTAAACAATAAAAAAAGTTTAATTAATCTTTTAGTTAATCTTTCTAGGATTTAGAAAGACTGGAATGTTAAGAAGAGAAGGGGGTGGCCTTTTCGTCAAAGGTTTAGCATTTGAATTTAATTCAATCAACAGTAAAACATGAAAATCAAGAAAACCATAGATTTAAAAATCAAACAAGTTAGAAAAATTAGCTTACATGGAGCTTGTAAGCTTTCCTTTGGCTTGAGGGATCGAGGGTTCTACTCTTGTTTGAAGCAAGAGTGGCCACCAATTCACTTTGGAGAGGATTAGGCCAAAAACAATTGAATTATCAAGAAATTCAATGTAGATGGCTCAGGGGGGACAGGAGTAGAGTAACAGTGCATAAACACCATTAAGCTTTCCTTTGGCTTGAGGGATCGAGGGTTCTACTCTTGTTTGAAGCAAGAGTGGCCACCAATTCACTTTGGAGAGGATTAGGCCAAAAACAATTGAATTATCAAGAAATTCAATGTAGATGGCTCAGGGGCAGGAATAGAGTAACAGTGCATAAACACCATTAAGCTTTTACAAAGGGGGAGGTTTCTATTTATAGAAAAAAGTGAGCCTCTAACCAAGCAAACTGATTCTAGAATTTTCCAGATCAGTTTGGTCAATTTTTGACCATTTTTGGGTCAGTTCAGCTTACTTTTCAAATAGGAGAGAGGAGAGATGAAATATCTCATTTTATTGATTTAAAATTGGGGGGTGATGATGAGAAAAAGGTGCCTGCTTCATGAGGGGAGATCCCCACTCTGAGGTGTCAAAATTCAGTTTTTGTTAATCTTTTCTTTGGTCCTTAGTCCACTCTTCATCTTATGTGAGCATTTACTAATTTTTGGGGGGTTTTTCTTTTATTCTTTAATTTATCTCCTCCCTACATTTGGATTAATCTTATTGGTCCATAAGAACCTTAATCCAAAATTTTCAAAAAATCTGGACCCTTAGGCTAAGGTCTTTTGTGCAAATTATAATTTATTTTTAATGCATCTTAGGAATTTCTTTTTAAACTTCTGTTTTGGGAGAATTTATTTTAATAAGAAATGATATTTTTCCATCCAAAGATATCTAAAAACTGAATTACCTCTCTCTAGAACATTTTCTCTCTCTAGGCCAAAACAGGTAGAAATAAGATCTTTTATTATTCTGAAAAGGGGATTGATTACAGGAGAAGAAACTGGACATCTTGAGGGGCTGGGGAGGAACAATACGGTGCTCGGGCTCTGGGTCACCAAAGATACCCACACGTGCATCGACGAAGATATTGGAACAAGGAGTAAGAGGTGTTTTTTGAAATTGGGCATGGATCTGGTTGATTGACCTTGCTGGTCCTCAACGGATGAGTCCATGGCTCTTTTATATGGGTGTGTTGGTTGATCTTGCTGTTGATCTTCAATAGAGATTCCATTTTGATTTTTATAAAGTGAATATATTGCCGAGTACTATGAGCTAGGAACTATCGAAAAGGCCCTTTGAGTGGACAGGTGGTGAGCGTTCTAGTTTTACCAATGATGTCGTAGGTACACCGATGAAGGAATTATTGGAAATGAGAATTCAACCGGATATTTTGGAGGATTATGATCAGTGATACTATGGTTTCATTAAAAGATTGTTTTAAAGTCAACTGAATCTGTGAAAAAAGCAATTTCATATTGGGTGTGTAAGTGGTATGACTAGCTTTAAGTTTGCATGAATATCTGGCTAGGGGGCCTGGGAACTCTTTTTCTTGGTACCCGAGACAAAACCTAACCAAATTTCTAATTGGATCCCATCACTACAGTGGTTGGCAGTTGGCTAACCCATGGGATGGGGTTAGGCTAGACTAATGGATCCCTAAAATGAGACTCAATTATATTATGGTACGATAGATGAAGTAAATCCCATATAGAAATTGTTCTATGGAAAAAATCAACGGCTGTGCCTCTCAATGAGGAAGAAAGCGTTGGTCTCTATGATCCAAGTATAAGTCTTTTCCTTGATTTGACCATGGGACTTACGGGTTCGGTCGGATCAGTTCAGTTAGTTAAGGCTCTTGACTACGTTAGAGTAAAAATATCTGTGGAGGAATCGCCCATGCTTTCCAGGCAAGGGAAGTTTTTCCGGGTTCAGTTTTGGAAGAACCGAGGGATTAGTCTCTTGTTCGGATATCCGTGGTGGTGGGTGAGGCCCCGAGTGAGGGACCCTGCCCCACACAAGAAGTGCTACTCCCGCTGCTAACACCCTCGAATTCGTTTTGCAAGGAGGGGGCAGGGATCTTTCAATTACAAAGAATTTGGTTTCAGTTGGCCAGATGATTGAGGAGGGTTTGCAGGTCCACCAATTTAATCCTGATGGTGGTTGTTATGGAGAAGACTTTAAAGATAAGTGCAGGTTGGTTGCAAAAGGCAACAAAGTGGGCAGAATGTTTACATTGAATGTAAATATGCCTGAAGTGAGTGCTACAATGATTGCAAATGGTTCAGGAGTTAATGTAGATATACATACATTTAGCATAAGAAAAATGTGCATGTAAATGTGCAAAGAATGAAGTCTGTGTAGACTAAACAAATTGTGACAGGGCTGCCTAAAAGTTGAAGGTATGCAGAAAGTTTGTGACGCATGTCAATTTGGAAAGCAAACAAAACATGTATTTTCACATGACAGAAATGTGAGCAGGAATGTACTAGATGAGAAACTCACAGTAGTGGACATTGCCTAATAGGGCTTTAGTTTAGATATGGTGCAGGTAAGATGAGTGAGGGCATTGATGACATTCATTATTGGGCGTGCATTCAAGGAGGAAATAGTAGATGAGACACAGATGGAGCTTGCACAAAATGCAGGAGAGGTCAAAGAACGGCAATGTCCAATGGAAGAGAAAATAGGTGAGAGAAAAGAAACATATAATTACCTTGCTTTGCCTTGTGTCTTGGTTTCTCAAATCCCATGTGTCGTGGTGTTTAGGCTACTATAAGAGCCCATAATTTCTTTACCCTCTGTCTGGGTTTACTGTGCAGGGTGACTCTTAGGCTGCTTGTGTCCTGGCTTTCTGTGCACAGATTTAGGGCCACAAAGTTGACATTGCACTTCTTTGCTTGCTTTGTTTCAGATATGACACAGCTAAATGATGCAAGAATCTAATTGAAGATGAGGAAACTGTACACGAGCCCTTGAAAATGGAGCATGCGGAGAATTTGGGGGAGGTCAAATAGAAACCTCCTATTAAGGGGGAAACATGTGAGCAAAGATGCATGTAACCCCCCTCTCCCCAATCTTGGCTACTTTGCAATATGTCTTATTTTTTGAAGTGCCATGTGTCATGGTTTACTTTGTAGGGTTTACTTTGCAGAACCTAGGACACCAAGATTACTTTGCCCTTTGTGGTGGTTTGCTATTTGTCTTATCTTGTTTGAACAGGCTTAGGGCCACAAAGTTGACATTGCATTACTAGGTTTGCTGGGGATTAATATTGTGCTTTGCACTACTTTCCATGCTTTGTTTTAGATATGGCAGGGCTAAGACGATGCAAGAAGCGGATTGGTGTAGATGAGGAAGTAGTACATGAGCCCTTGAATAAGGAGCCTACAAAGAATTTGGGGGAGGTCAAAGAAGGGAAAGCTGCTATGAAGGGGGGAAAAGGTGAGAGAAAAGAATCATGTAATGCTCCTATCCCTAATCTCGGTTACTTTCTTACACATCGTGGTTTTTCAAATGCCATGTGTCATGGTTGGTTGTGCAGTGTAGGAGTCCTGGTTTTTTGTGCACAGGTTTAGGGCCACAAAGTTGACATTACACTTCTTTGGTTTCTTTTCCTTATGCCCTATTTTACTATTCACATGTTAGGAGGTGCCAGGGGTAATTGGCAACCTGCCCTGGTTTACTGTACACAGTGTTATCTGGTTTACTATGCCATGGTTTACTGCCTAACATAGACTTGCTTTGCTTTAGAAATGGCACCACAAAGACGAGTCAAGAAATGGCTCGAAGATACTACAGAGGAGGTAGCAGTAGATGCAAAAGTGGAGCCTTTAGTGAAATCCGGGGTTTCCAAAGAAGGTATAAAGGGGGAAACAGTTGAGGGTAGAGATGGTGCGCGAAAGCACTGTGAATGAGTCAAGAAATGGGTGGATTGTGTGCCAAAGAGGAGCAAAAAGTAGATGAGGCAAAAATGGATTCTCCAAAGATATCAGGGGAGGTAAAAGAAGGGGAATCTCCCATGAGGAAGAAATTACCGATCAAGTGGCAAAAGAAGGTGACTTTTGAGAGGGAGCATCAAGAGATGGACAAAGAGTCAAAGGACAAAGCTTATGAGTCTGGCAAGAATAAATAGTTGGAATTGAAAGGTTTACAAACAAGGGAGGATAGCCCTCCTTTGTGTGAACAACTTGAAGTGATGGTTAAGCAATCATTGGAGCAAATAATGGCATGAAAGATGAAGGACCTATTTAATGATGAAGTCATTGAGGTATGCAATCATCTATTCTACTTTGCATTACATCCTTTTTTAATTTGTTTAGTTTTGTTTGTGATAGTGAATGCAAACTTTGAATGTGTAGGGTTAAAGTTCAGTTGGAGGATGGGAGGACAACCCTCCTTTGTCGAGCAGATGAGCATTGCCCGTCACGTGATCTGCACTATTTAAAAAGAGCTCACATATGGAGCAACATCTAAAAGCCAAGCATGGCATTGTCATGGATGTGCCAAAGCAAAAGATGGGGCGGCCGTATAAGGAGGAGAGAATGAATTTCAATCCCAAGGAGTCATTGAAGTGGTTAAAGGAGCATTTCTTGGATGCCGACAGGAAATTTACAAATAACTACAAGAAGTTTGAAAAAGGGAAGTATGCAAAGGCTCAATACTGTTGGGACTTTGTTCCACATACAAGTGAGATGGGGTCAAAGGAGCTGTTTGTTGAGCAGTTTGTGAAAAAGGCAATGGAAAAATACATGGCAGATAAGTCTGTGAAGATGCAGTGGATTGAAGCCAAAATTAACGAAGGCTATGCAAAGCACGTAAGAGAAAAAACCATTTCGTCTTCATGCTTTGTTGTTTTTCATGCTGTGTGTGTGTGCGTGTGTAAATGCAGAGGTTGCTCAACTCTAAAATTGTACTTATGCTAAGTGTAAGATACGACCGTATGCATGGATTTTGTCGGATAGCTAGTATATCTTAAGTTCTTACCTCTGCCTGTTTCTTTTTTTCCAGAAAAGGACACAAAGCCTTTTGAGTTCATCCAATGTGGATGAGGATGAGGAAGATGAGGATGAGGAAGATAATGGAAATGATGATGTTGAGAATGAGGGATGGTGAGGATCCAGGCCTTGATAAAAGTAATGAGATGGATCTGCTACTTGCAGAGGTCGATAAAATTGATAAAGTGATCGAAAATGCATGTAATTTGGGTGTTCGATAAAATTGATAAAGTGATCAAAAATGCATGTAATTTGGGTGTTCAGCGTATTGCCAACATGTCACCAACGGGTTTGTCCCCAATGAGGTAGATATGCCTAAACATGGAGGCGTTGCCCAAATACAAGCTAATGTGACCCAAACCAGGCTTGGCCATGGCAATAGACATGGAATGACATCAGACATACAACCTGAAGATCTGCAGCAGCAGCCAACTAGGCAGGCAACTCAAACTGGTGTTTTGCGACGTAATCATCAATGTGTCAGAACTCGTGTACAGCTTGAGAAATGGAAACTGTTGCATGCCGAACATGCCATGCCTTATTTCCTCTCTCACAAAGATATGTCCCACAAGAAGAACATAATTTGTTTGGTAGGGTAGTGAGATTTTGTGACCAGCTTCATCTCCATAGGGCTACTATTAGTCGTTGTTTGTAATTATGGGGACCTTGAGGACAAGGAAAGGAGATTAATGATGTACTTCATAGATGGTACTATGCTTGAAAAGGTGTATGCTTCTCAGCACAAGATGATGCTTGTTTACTAGTCTCATCACTTTTGCCTAATGTAAATGTACATATGATAACTTGCCTTACATGTTGTATGTTAATAGCTTCATGTTGTGCGTTGTAGATGGTGGTATGATTGTAAAGGTGTATGCTTCTCAGCACAAGATGATGCTTGTTTACTAGTGTCATCGCTTTTGTCTAACGTAAATGTACATATGATAACTTGCCTTGGTACCTAGTATTTTGTCAATACATATTGCATGTTTATAGCTTCACATTGTGCATTGTAGATGGTGGTATGCTTGTAAAGATGTATGCTTCTCAGCACAAGATGATGATTTTTTACTAGTCTCATCACTTTTGTCTAATGTAAATGTACATATGATAACATGCCTTGGTACCTAGTATTTTGTCAATACATGTTGCATGTAAACTATAGCTTCACATTGTGCGTGTAGATGGTGGTATGCTTCTCAACACAAGATGATGCTTGTTTACTAGTCTCATCACTTTTGTCTAATGTAAATGTACATATAATAACATGCCTTGGTACCTAGTATGCTACATGTTTAAAGCTTCACGTTGTGCGTTGTAGATGGTGATATGCTTGTAAAGGTGTATACTCCTCAGCACAAGATGATGCTTGTTTACTAGTCTCATCACTTTTGTCTAATGTAAATGCACATATGATAACATGCCTTGGTACCTAGTATTTTGTCAATACATGCTGCAGGTTTCTAGTGTGCCGAGGTGTTTTGATACTTGTCAAGTGTAAAGGATTTCAAACCAGGGCTTCATTTATTGGGTGTGGCTTGGTACAAGGGATTTACCTCAAATCTTGGCCCTATTGTGCACAGGTTTAGGACCAAAAGACTGGTTTGCAACATGGCCCGGTATTCTATGCATAGTTTTAGGGCTTGCTTTGTTCTATGACCGCATTTTTGGTCTAAAACTCGGAGGCCACAAGATGATTGTCAAAAACTCGGAGGCCACAAGATGATTGTCAAAAACCAAGTTTTGGTTTTACGGCATGCATGCTCTCTGTTGCCCAGAGCATGTTTGCTTGTGTCTACTACTATGTTATGTAAAAGTATGAAATCGATGACATGTCTTGGTACTTACAACATGGATTACATACTCCAAGTTTTAAAATTCTTAGTATTTTTTATTTCTTGATCTTGGCTTATTTACCTAAAAGTCTATGGGAATCTACATGACAACCCACCTGAGAGCATGGTTTCAAATCCTATTTGGTTTACAGGGGAAGGCTTTGTACAATTATGTAGTAGAGTGTGCCATGGTTGACTCCCATCTCGCAGATTATTGTGTGGCAATTGTACCAGTTCTTCAATACATGGCCATTGACGGAATAGCCTAAATATTAAATCTACACACAAACAATAAACTAGGACTCCATTTTAAAGCCAAAAATAATACAAGATACTTGCTCGTAAACCATTGAAAGGTTGACATGGTCCAAAGGCGATGAGCTTTCTATGTGCCATTTCTCTTTGGAAACGGACATCCTTGCCACATGTTGACATGTACCCACATCAAAGAAGTCATCTTTCCAGCATTCAATCACTCACGGGTGAACAGGCAAGTAGTAAAGATCACTACATGAACGTGGCACACGTCCTTCATGATTACCAATGATAGATATGATCACTTCATCCAATCCCTCTCGGTACTCTATGCACACCTTGAGAGGACAATCACACTTCTTTGATTTTCAAAGTCTTCAACAGTTTGAACCCATTGTCATGACATTTCCTCCTCGATGGAAAATGTACTCACACATATTTTTGCCTAGCCCAGACCTCTTGAGTTGGAGTCTAACTTTGTGATTTGAATGTCAACAAGGGTGCCTTCTACCACAAACTTGCTTGAAAGTTTCACTTGAGTGCATGTTCCTTGGAAAGCATTCTTTGTCGGCTGCACCTTGTAAGCCCCAAAGTCATCCTGCTTCTTTTCATCATTGCAAGTACATGCTAAAATAAAATCTATTAAAAAATCGAGAGGGATGCCATGCTTGTTCACCTGCATACACCATCTAGACTTCACTACTTTTATTACTTCTTTCACGCTTTGATGAGTCCCATCTTGCAGATGAGCTAGCTTCACAATGCTCAGCCAATCTTTGATGGGTGCAATTTCCAAATGAGGGGATGATTTGAGGCACAGTCATTTTGCACCATTGAGAGATGGCAAAAGACATAGCCCATCTTTGGCCCTTCTCCACTTTTTTAAGTCTAGCACACGTTTCTTTGATCATGTGATTTTAGCAGCTCTAATGACACGATGAACATCCCTATGAGGTCACCTACCATCAGATTATATGAATCCCTATCAGTATACTTTAGAAGCATAAAGAAGAGGATATGGCTCAATTATGCAGAACCTATTGTCTTCAAACAAGTGAGAACTCTCCAAATCATCACTTGCTTCATTTGAGGAAGAGAACTCATCTTTGGATTCAGACCAATTGTTGGCTTCTACGGGGGAATCATTCATCGATACATGTGACAAAATCAGTGCATAATCCATTCCCACTTCAGCAGCTACACGCAAGTTTGAGGGGACTGTTAGCCGACCGAGTGTGTAAGAGTAAGGGATGGGGATTCATTGATTGAAGCCAAAATCTATGCATCATCCATTCCACATTCAAAATCCGCACACAAGGTTGAGGGGCTGATTACACAGGGTAGCTCATTGGGGTAACATATGGGGATAAAGGGTGAAAGACCTTGCATGGTTGGCTCTACAGGTGAAAGAGATTGCCCGGCTAGTTCTGCAGGGGCGACCGAGCATTCTGCAACACAATGCCCTATCAAATTCAAATTTCTAAAAAAAGAAATCAAATTCAAATTCCCCTCCATGCAATCAATCCCTGGCCCCCGTCCGTCAACCAACCTTCGGCCCCCATCCGTACAGTTTGCATGCCCACCATGTGCCCCGTTGTCCTTGGTGTTGTGTCCTGGTTACCCAAAAAGTAAAGCAAGCCCCAAATCCTTAATCGGCCATTTGATGGTCCTCCTTCCATTAAATAATGTGCCCCAGTTCCCCATCGTAGATCTCATGCCTCCACTTCCTTTATGACCCCATCATAGACAATGATGAGGGTGAGCTCTTTGCTTAGCTCTCCCTTAATCAAGAAGAACTCAATCAACTACTCAACGTTCAGGGTGAGCAATTGAGGCAAGCTCTAGAGGAGAGGACACAAAGGCACTCGAAAGCTCTTGTGGGCAGCAACAGAGTTTTCATTGCTCCAAAGGGCGGCCAAAAGAGTTAGCCAGTCTCAAAGGAGTGTAGGAGGCAATGGAAGTGATGGCCTAGCCAGTCTATAAAGGCACAATTCTGCCCATGGTCTCGTTGGCTACTCTAGCATGGTAAAATGTATGGATGACTAGACTTGATATGAGAATTACTCTTGTTTACTGAGAATTATATTTTTTATTTTATATCAGGGACACCCATGTGTTTTTCTTGTTAGTAAGTGTAATTTGATTTTTATGGTTGCCTATATCTCACGAGACATTGGGATGAATTGATTCGTTCAATTGAGATGTGCGAGGGTATTGATTTAGGTGTCGCGCTATATACGAGGGTACCGATTGAGTGGTGTGGTGAAGATGGAGATCATTTTGCTAATCATGTATTAGAATTTTATGTCATCGATAGTCTTTCATGTGGCTAGATTATTTTATGTGCGAGTGTGCACAAGGTTATTTCATGTGTAAAAGGCCATTAGTATTTATATTTGGGAAAAGGTTTTGATATGTTAAAATATTAGGAACTTTGATATGGTTATTAATATGGCAAGAAAATCCCAAAAGTGGGAAAAGCAAGCCCAAATTGTATGCACAACTACTGTTGGCTCCTTGGGCTATTTTTATTGAATACAATTCTCTAAATACTCAAGTCATGGAAGTGGAAGCTATACGCTTGAGGGGGGAGACTGCACCCAGTATTGGTCTCTTGTGTGGTGAAGTACTGTCTATTCTATCTCCTTTTTTTGTAAATTTATTTTATGCACAATCTAGTCAATTTGTATTCAATTATATGGTTATATTCTTTGTGTTATTTGAGTTTTGTATTATTGTTCCTATCAAGTATTTAAAGATCTCCTAAGCCTAGGCTACTTTCAATTTCAAGAATAGGGGAGACTCATTAAAATCCAAAGGGTAGAGTACTTAAAGGCTCAAGGACTCTTGGGTAAATATGGGAAGGTTCATGGGAAATTTGTGAGCCCTTGTGAATGGAAATTGGTAGGATTGAATGTTACCTTTTTAATCAAAACTACCTATGTGAAACAAAAACCACTCTTTTTCCTCCCAAAACCACCTTCAAGAATCTTAATCCATTTTTAAGGATGGAATCAGCAAGATGAGGAGTCATAAATCCCTAAACATTGCCATTTTGGGAATTGGGATTTTCCCGGAGTACCTAATATGGACTTAAGGAAGGGCAATTTATTGTGCAGACATTGTGTGTACTGTAGAGAGGTCTTAAATTTGCCATGCAAATTGAGGTCACTGGGGTTGTGATGACAGTTTGGGTGCAGTATAGTACCGCTTTGCAGAGAATACAATAGTTTGTGCAGGTCAAACAAGAGTGTTGTTTTTGGTAAAATTGTGTTATAGACAACCTGTCAAATGATGGAATAAACCAGATTGTTGTTGCATAGAATCTTGACAAGAACAACTTCCATTCTTGGAGGTTTAGATTGACCAATTTCCTGATGGGAAATGGTTACTGGGACTACATTAAAGGTGAACATGAGGAGGCACCGGAGATACCGGAGATTAATCCAACTGCTTTGTAGATGTAAAAAAGTTCAAGGATTGGAATCAAGGAGCAAGGAAAGTCATGTATTGGCTTTATATTAGTATATAGGACACCATGATTGGGCATATACAGGATGCCAAGTCACCTAAGGAGGCATGGGACACCTTGGTGTGAAACTATATGAAACTAACACCAAGGCACAAGAACAACTTCCATTCTTGGAGGTTTAGATTGACCAATTTCCTGATGGGAAAAGGTTACTGGGACTACATTGTGAAGGTGAACATGAGAAGGCACCGGAGATACCGAAGATTAATCCAACTGCTCTGTAGATGTAAAAGAGTTCAAGGATTGGAATCAAGGAGCAAGGAAAGTCATGTATTGGCTTTATATTAGTATACAGGACACCATGAGTGGGCATATACAAGATGCCAAGTAACCTAAGGAGGCATGGGACACCTTGGTGTGAAGCTATATGAAACTAACACCAAGGCACAAAAGATTCAGTTCAAGAATGAGCTTCATACTGTGGAAAAGAAGAATATGTCTATGTGAATGATTATGCCTTGAAGATCAAGGGCATTGTGGAATCCCTTGCATCAATTGGTGTTTCTGTTGATGATGATGATAAGGTGGAAGTCTGTCTACGTGGTTTCGGGCCACAATACAAGGCATTCAAGACATCTATTTAGACTCGGGAGAACATTCCCAACTTCACAGATTTGGTGTCAATTCTGATCATTGAAGAGAAGAACTTGGGCGAAGCTCAATATTCTTCACAAAACAAAAATAGTTCAGAGCAGCAGGCCTACACAAGTGCAGGTAGAGGATGAGGTAGAGGTCGTGGATGTGGATGTGGATGTGGCCAAGGTGGTGGCCGCCCGCCGCGAACAGGTAATTAGAATTATGGTCAGCAATGTCAACAGTACCAAGATTCGCAACAACAACACGAAGGTGAAAGAGGCCAGTTTAGAGGCAGGGGGAGCCAACGAGGTCGTGGTAATTGGCAAAGACAGCATAATGATACACGAGGCTATTTTTATTATGGTAAGCCTGGGCATGTGCAGAGGCAGATTGCTATAAGAAGCAGAATGACATGCGAAATGGAGCAAAACACCTATGCATCCTCTAGCAAAAATAATGCGGATAATGAGAGGTTGTTTGCTATGCAACATGTGGTTAATGCTGTGTCTGGAAATGATGTAGCAGCATGATGTATGGTATGTTGATTCAAGTGCTTCAAACCACATAACAAGTCATGTGGTGAGTGGTTCAAAGAAATGAAGAGTCTTGAAAGACCAGGTTTTGTTGAAACAGGGAATGACATTGCTCATCTGATTGCCCATGTTGGAGATGTGCCATTGTCTATACAGGATGGTAAGGTGAAGTACCTTGCAGATGTACTTTGTGTTCCAAACATTACAGTAAGATTCCTCCCTCCAGCTTTTGAGGTGTACAGGTGTAAGAACCTCTCCTTCTGATCTTATAATTATTCCCCTCTCTGAAATAAAAGAAAGATCCTGTTTTACCTTGTTTTGGCTTGGAGAGAGAAAATGTCTAGAGGGAGGTAATCCAAATTTGATATATTTTTGGATATGAAAATCCTCCTAGTGTCTAAAATGATTTCCCCTAAAACAAAAAAAAAAGAACTTTCCAATGTGCAATTGGAATTAATTGAAAATAGGTATAAAGAACCTTAGCCTAAGGGTTTAGATTCTCAGAAAGTTTTGGATTATGGTCCAATTAAGGCTCCTATGGGCCAATAGGATCAATCCAAGTGTGGGGAGGAGATAAATCCAATTTATAAAAGAAAAATACCCAAAAATGAGTAAACGCCCACATAAGCTGAAGAGTTGACTGAGTACAAGGTTTATTAGTAAAAAACTATGAATATTACTAAAAAAATGAGATATTTTGGATATAATGATACATTTTTGACACCTTGGTAATAAGGATAAGGGGACTCTTCAAGGAGGTGCCTATTTCACATGTGTGGAGGAGTTTTAAACTCAAAAATAATAAGATATTTTTATCTCTCCTCTCTCCTGGATCAAACCAAATCAAAAAGGGGACCAAACTGGTCCAAATCTTGTCCAAGTTTAGCCAAACTGAACCTAGAAAATTCTAGAAACTAGTTGGACTTGGCTAGAGGCCTCCCTCACCTATAAATAGATCCTTAGCCCTTTGTAAAAAAATATGTGAACTCTACCATGCCAGTATTATACTGAAATAATGATATTTTCTATTATCCTCTAAAAATCCTATACAATTTGGAGAGAATGGAGTTTCTCTCTCTCTTCAACCTTCTTTGGAGTCTTCATCAACATACTAAACCAATTGATTGGTTGGGGGCCTCTCCTTAAGAGACTAAAGAATCAAGCAAAATAAGAGGTAAAGTGTGATTTATGGTCTTTTTCTTAATCTCTAAATGTTTCTCACTTCTCAACCCCTCTCAAGCTTGAGAAGTATTCAATTGAATGGCTCTTTAATGCAATTGAATGTCTCTTTAATGGATTTTAGTGATTAAACACATAAAGTTAAAATATTTTTTTAAAGCATATCTCTCTCTCCCTCAAAGAATGATCATTCCTATGACGTATTCTATATTCAATTAATGCTTCTCATGGAGAAATTCTCTATTCACAAATCAAACTCTAGGCTTGTGAAGCTAGAGGTTTCAGAAAATGGTTTTTATACTTATATGCTTGAAAAATATGGTAATATTTATACTATCATAATTATTTTACTATGTCTTATTCTTTTCATAAAAATTAAAAATTACCAATAATAGCAATAGAGCTATGGCAACATTTTTAAGAAATTGATGCATAATTCATTCTTATGCATAACGTGAAAAGAGGACTTCCTATCATATTCTAGGATTGAATATCCTAGGTCAAAAGAATGGTTTTTGTCACATTCAATGGAAAACTAATTTTTAAGTTTATGTGTAATTAAATAATTAAGAAATGAGAAAATTATGGTAATTATATTTAATGATAAAAGAGGAATTCCTATGATAATTAGAATTCAATCATTTAGATGGGAAAAGAGAAATTCCTAGCATATTGAAATTATTGGATATTTTATTTAAATTCAAGGATAAATTTTTGATAAATTTATTTTATCTATGAGAAATATGTAAATGGTAAAAGAGGAATTCCTATGACATTTGGAATTCAATCATTTAGATGGGAAAAAAGAAATTCCTAGCATATTGGAATTATTGGATATTTTATTTAAATTTAAAGATGAATTTTAGATAAATTTATTTTACCTATGAGAAATATTTAAATGGTAAAAGAGGAATTCCTAAGACATTTGGAATTCAATCATTTAGATGGGAAAAGAGAAATTTCTAGCATATTGAATTAATGGATATTTTATTTTTGATAAATTTATTTTATGAGAAATATTTGATGATAAAAGAGGAATTCCCATGATATTGGAATGCAAATAATCAAATGCAAAAAGAGGAATTCCCGTGATAATTGAGGTCCAAGAAATTAAATGAGAAAAGAGAAATTTTTAGTATAATTCAATTTATGATTATTTATCAAAAGTGGAAATATGGGTAGAATTGATTTTTGTAAATCCCATGAATTCTTCTATTCCAAAAGAGGAATATTGAATATAATTCATTTGAGAAATTGAGAAAGAATATGGAAATAGTCGTCGAGAAAAAGAACCTTTATCTAGGCCAAGCAATTGGTAAAATTTTAAAAAAAGTCCCATTATCGGTATCAAAGTAGTAAAAACTACTAAATGGGAATAGGATGTGATAAGATGTAAATGGGATGCGATGAATGGATGTGATAAGATGAAAAATAAGATGTGAATGGGATGTGATAGGATGTGGTGTGATGAAAATGAATGGGGATGACATGTGAAGTAAATGGATGTGGATGAGAATGATGTGATGAGAATGAGATGAGAGGATATGTGAAAGGGTGAGATGGGAAGTACATGGATGTGGATGTAGATGTAGATGTGTATGTGAAAGAATGGATGTGCATGTGCATGTGAAAGAATGGATGTAGATGTGTATGTGAAAGAATGGATGTGGATCTGTATGTGAAAGAATGGATGTGGATGTGTATGTGAAAGAATGGATGTGGATATGTATGCGAAAGAAGGGATGTGGATGTGTATGCGAAAGAAGGGATGTGGATGTGTATGTGAAAGAATGGATGTGGATGTGTATGTAAAAGAAGGGATGTGGATGTGTATACGAAATAATGGATGTGGATGTGTATGTGAAAGAATGGATGTGGATGTGAATGTGAATGATGAGAGGTGATGTAATGTGGATAGAATGTATGGGATGGGATGGTGAGAATGAATGTGATGGATATGAATGAATGTGATGGGATGGATGTAAATGGATGTGATGTAAATGAATGTGATGGACATGAATAGATGTGATGTGATGTGAATCGAGATGTGGATGTGATGTCATGTGAATCAGGATGTGAATGAATGAGATGTGATGACACGTGAATCGGGATGTGAATGAATAATATGGGATGTGAATGGATGAGATGTGAATCGGGATTGAAAGAATGAGATGTGATGTGAAATGGATGTGATGAGATGTGATGTAAATTGGGATAAATGTGAATGGATGATATGTGATGTGAATAAATATGATGTGATGAGATGTGGATATGGGTAGAAGCGAGTGGATGAGATCTGATGAGGATAAATGAAGAAAGATGTGATGAGAATGGGAATACATATGAAATGAATATGGATTAAGTATGTGGATTGATGTGGAACAATGTGAAAAGATGAGAGTTTGTTATAGAAACTATATTTATGACCTGTTTTTAAATGACTATTTTATGTCAAGAATGCTGGGGAAGCATTTTGACCGTGTTGTGAATGAGGTTATGGTGGAGACCTAACTGATAAAGTTGCAATAGCTGATGGGGAGTCAACGGAGGACGTCTCGCGTAGCAAGGTCGGCCGAGGTCTTGACCAGCCTCGGTTCGATTTAAATGGTGAGCTTCTGGTACGGTGGATGAGGGACCAAGGAAGCGGCCTATGAGTGAAGCATTAGGTGACCTGCGAAGGATCCTAGAGGGTGCTGACCATACAAGCGCTAGATGACCTGCGAACGAAGGATCCTAGAGGGTGCTGACCATACAAGTGAGACCCCTTTGCCCCCTCCACGCACCAAATTCCCAGTTGTTAGCAGCGGAAGTAGCTTCCTCTTGCGCAAGGCAGGGTTTTCCACTCGGGGCCTTGCCCACGAATGTCCGGACACGAGACTAATTTGGTGGTCATTTCGAAACCGAAACCGGGAAAATTTCCCTTGCCCGAAAAATGGGGACGATTGCAACCGAACTTCCCTTAGAAAAACATATAACAAATGCTCCCTCCACCAGCATTCTGGCGTAAGACAGTCCTTTAAGAAAACAGGGTTTCTATGCAAGTTTTCAGTTTGATTTTCTTTTGAATACAATGAGTATATCTTGAATCAGTATCCCCAAAACTTCTTAAAAACGAAATTCTGAATTTCATACCAAAATTCCTCAAATTCTGTAACCTTGATCCACAGATCAATTCGAACACCATATTCGTGAGTTTGGGAATCTCCCAAGTCCCATTTTTGTAATACTAAAAAGGTGGGACCCGATTAACATGTCTATAAGTTTCTCAAAACCCTATCATGTGACCTATCATTGGAAAGCACTTGAAAAGAGGGATCTATTAAGCTTTAAAGCGCACAATTTGGAGTAATAGTGTTCAAGTTATGGCAAATCCAAAGTTTTGACCACGTGTCCCAAACTTATGGGAAATTCCCATATTCCCCAATATGGTGTTTTCGAAGGGTCTCAAATTTAGTTTCAGATTTGGCGGGAGTTTTGAGGGTATTTTTCTAAACTGGTCACATCTTCTTTCCTCGAAACTGACGAAAGAGTTTGGTCTTGGTCATAGTCTGATTCAAGGTTCGAGTCTGATAAGGTTTTTCCTAAACTATCTTTCTCGAAAAGGTTTGATAGTTTAGTTACTATTTTACTGAATTTCTTTCTTTGAATATTCGCTTAACTGATTTCTAAATTAGTTACGAATTCCAATGAGGAATAAATTAATCATTTATCTGAATATTTCGATCTTGATGGATTTCCTGAATTTTCTTTTTACAATCCGTGTGAGTATAAAACGATAGAAATTTCTCTCTTAGAGTATTTAATTATTCATTTATCAATTTCTCTTAGAATTTAAACATAGAATTTAAGAGAATTCTAATTTTGATATAAAAATTCTTTATGCATAAAAATCAACTTTAATGGGAATAACATTTTTTTTAAAATCCTTTTATGCATCTATTTATGCATAAAATCAATTTTAATAGGAATAACACTTTTAAAATAAAAAGAATTTCTTTATGCAGCTATTTATGCATAAAAATCAATTTTTACAAGAATAACGCTTTTATAATAAAAAATTCCTTTATACATCTTTCTATGGATAAAAATCAAATTTAATGAGAATAACACTTTTATAAAAAAAATCCATTATGCATCTTTCTATGCATAGAAATTAAATTTAATGAAAATAACACTTTTATAATAAAAAATTTCCTTTATGCATCTTTCTATGCATAAAAATCAAATTTAATGAGAATAACACTTATATGGGATTCACATACCTCAGGATGACTAGGTGTATGACCAAGTGATGCAGGTGCTGTGACAGAGTAGCTGTGTTGTTGGGACCTACCCCAATCCAGAGTCTACCACCCTTACCATCAGTTTTTAGAGTCTTAGAAACTACAGCGGAACCCCCATATTTCACCTATGTGGACCGCTCTACCCTTATGTCATAGTCAAGCCTAGGAATTTCCCTTGATGGCAAATAAGACTAATTATATTAGTCTCATATCTTTGTAATAAAACTCATCCTTGTAAATATTTGGAAATAAAATGATTTCAATGTTTTACTCTCCAAAATAAGCGTTGTGCAAATATGAATCTTGTAATCTTAAAATTGTTTTTACAATGATGGCCAAGACGATAACCCTCTACTTCCCAATGCGCTTTACACTGATATCCAGGAGAAGAAGCTCTTGCTCAAGCAAATGCAACCTCCCTCCTTTAAAGGAGAAGGTTTCAAAGATTGAGAAGGATGCTGAAGTCTGGATTGAAGCGATGGATGATTATTTCTCTGCTCTGCGCCGGTACTGGAGTAGCAAATCAGTCTATGCTTGCACGGTTTTGCCTCATGGGAGATGCTAAACTTTGGTGGAAACAGTGGTGCCATGACAAGGGAGTCACCGAGTATTCTCAAACGTGGGAAGCAGGCCTTGAAGGAAAGATATCTTCCCCCATCCCATGAATCCATAAAGATGAATGAGTTTTTTAGTCTTAGGCAGTGCAGCTTAACTCTTGAGGACTACTATTCCAAATTTATCACTCTTCGGAAGTATGCCCCAGCTATGACTACTTCCCAGCAAGTGGCTCGTTTCTGCCAAGGGTTAAATGAACCCTTAGATTCCCGCCTTGAAGCAATGAGGCCTACTTCCCAGCAAGTGGCTTGTTTCTGCCAAGGGTTAAATGAACCCTTAGATTCCCGCCTTGAAGCAATGAGGCCAAGCACATTACAGGATGCTCTCATACGAGCCCCTTGTGAAAGAAATGAGGACTGACAAACCTAAGCATCAAAAGAGATATTACCCTGAGGCAAATCCTAAAGATCAACCCTACAAGAAACCCCAACAGAATTTCCCCTACTACAACAGAGGGCGACAAGGCAACTCTTTTGTCCCCTGCTCGTATGCTGCTTCTTCCAGAGAAGGCCCTCTGTGTTTTGAGTGCAATGAGCTGGGACACTTTAGGGCCAACTTTCCCAAGATGGCAACATCATTTCCCCAAGGTGGCAGAGGAAATCAAGGCCGTGGAACCGAGATGCAAGAGGCGGTGGACGTGGCAGAGGCCACGGAGGAGCAGTTGCTAGGACGGCCTGTATTATAAGTGAAGAACCAACCTTGGAAATGGCTGAAGAAGAGCGTGCCACTGTCCATGTGGCAGTAGAACACCAAGGTCCGAATAAACAATTTGGTGTAATCCAAACCCCAGCCACTCATCACGGTTTTGATTGATTGTGGTAGTACCCATTTATTTCTTTCTCCTAGGTGTTTGCAAAAATTAAACTTGGGTCAAAAAACAGCTACTAGAAGAATGACTGTAGAGTTAGCCACCAGTGGGAAAGAAGTAGTATCTCGCCACTCTATAGGAAACCTTGATTTTGAGCTAGGTAATGAGCGAACTCATGGCCACTTTAGAGTCTTGCCATTAGGAATTTATGATGGAGTCCTTGGGATGGAATAGTTAATTGCAAACAAAGCTAGCATTCATTGTAACCAGTGGAGTATCACTTTTGAAAATGAGCATGGCCAAGTAATATCCGTTCAGGGGATAACAGGAAAACCTAAATCTAGGGTAGTCAAGGCAAAACATCTTCTCAAGGGAACACGTAAGGGTCAGCAAGTTTTCTTAGTCAAGCTCAACAAAGCCATTGAACCTAGTAAGGAGACAGAACCCTCTTGGCTCCAAGAATTCTCTGACATCTTCCCTGACGAGCTTACAGGGCTACCGCCTCCTCGAGAAGTCGATCATGAATCAAGGTGATCCCTGGTCAACCCGTCTCAAAAATTCCCTATAAAATGTCCCTTCTTGAAGCCATTGAACTTAAAGAGAAACTTTCCCAACTCATTGAGCAAGGATTCGTATGCCCCAGTAGCTCTCCTTGGGGGGCACCTGTTCTTTTCCAAAAAAAGAAGGACGAAACTCTCCGCCTGCTCTGCATAGATTATCGAGGACTAAATCAAGTCACTCTCAAGAATAAGTATCCTATCCCTCGCATCGACAAACTTCTTGACAGGCTTCATGGGGCCAAAGTCTTCTCAAAAATAGATTTGAGGTCTGGTTATTACTATGAGTTTACTGTAATGTCATTCGGGTTAACCAATGCTCCTACAACCTTCAACCGCCTAAGGCAATATATATTCCGTCCTTACTTGGATGAATTTGTGCTTGTTTTCTTTGATGACATCTTAATCTACCCCAAATCAGTGGAAGAGCATGAGGAGCATGTACGTAGAGTCATTATTACTTCTACCCCAGTCTTGAAACTTCCTGATTTCACCAAGGAATTTGAAGTGGTTAAGTAGTCTAGCACTTGGTGGTGTCTTAGGCCAAGAAGGAAGACCAGTCACTTATACTTCCCACAAGCTGAAGCAATATGAAGCAAATTATGCCACCCATGATTTGGAGCTCTTAGCAGTTGTTCATTGCCTCAAATTATGGAGACATTATCTCTTGGGGGGCAAATTCCAGCTTGTAAAACTGACCACAAAAGTCTAAAGTGGATCTTCACCCAGTCTAACCTCAACATGCAACAAAGGAGATAAATTGAAATTCTACAAGAATATGACTTCGACATCAAATTTCGCCCTTGGAAAGATAATGTGGTAGCAGATGCACTTAGCCGCAAATCTTTCTTGAGTGCAATTTCAATGCCAAATAATCCCATACTGATCAAGGTGGAAGAAGTCTCATCTCATGATCCAGATTATCAGAGGATGATGAAGTTAGTAGAAGAAGGGGAAAATTTAGAGAAAGAGAAGGATCTAATCAAGGGATACTCCACTCAGGAAGGAAGCCTCTACTTCAATCACAGGCTATGTATCCCTAAGGATCCTGCTTTAAAGAAACTAATCCTCCATGAAGCTCATGATAGTCCTACTGCCTGCAGGACACCCAGGATATGCAAAAACATTAAATGCCGTAAGAAGGAGCTTTCATTGGGCAGTAGGCTTGAAAAATGATGTCCTTCGGTACTTGAAGCAATGTCTCTCATGCCAAAGGATCAAAGCTGAAAGGGTCAAGATGCCTGGGAAACTTCAACCCTTGGATATTCCCCAAATGAAGTGGGAGTGCATTAGTATGGATTTTGTCACAAGTCTCCCCACCACTGTTCAAGGAGGATATGACTCCATTCTGGTAGTAGTGGACTTACTTACCAAAGTAGCTCACCTTATACCAGCAAAGAAGACCTTCAAAGCTTCTGATGTTGCTCGAATATTCATCAAGGAAGTCCTTAAACTTCATGGTCTCCCAAAAAGGATAGTAAGTGACCGGGATTCTGACTTCACTTCAAAGATCTGGTAGTCCTTATTTCAAGCCCTGGGTACTCAACTTTGCTTTAGCATAGCTTATCATCCAAAGACCGATGGCCAAACTGAGAGAGTCAATCAAGTAATTGAAGACATTCTCAGAGCATATTGTGGACGGGAGCCAAGAAGGTGGATTCAATACCTCCCTCCGGTAGAATTTGCCTACAATGCATCTTATCATCAGAGCATAGGAATGTCACCATTCAAAGCACTCTATGGGCAAGAATGCTTGTCTCCTCTAAATTTCTCTGATCCGACCACCATAAGAGTTGAGGCATCCAGGAAAATGCTCGAAGAGATGGAGGAACAAACCAAGGCAATCCAAAAGGATATTAAAGCTGCCCAAGATCGACAAAAGCATTATGCTGACACCGAGAGGTCTGAAAGGATCTTCAAGGAAAAAGGAGACAAAGTTCTTCTACGAGTACGACCCAAACGAAGTTCTCTATCACTTGGAAAATATAAGAAGCTCAGCCCTAGGTATTGTGGTCCCTATACAGTTATCAAGTGTCTAGGTAAAAGTGCCTATAAGCTCCAACTCCCAGCCCATGTAATAGATAAATTTATGAGTTTTTATGGTATAAAAATCAATGATTTTATTACTTGAGTCATTTCTACTTAGAATCTTCAAATTTGAAATTTGCGTGTGATTTTACACTAATATAGGATTTAACAGCATCCAAAACGGACACCGGATCAAGCTTATACATAAATTTCAGTCATTTTTAGTTCAAAAGCGACGACCTTTAAACCTTATAAATGCACGACCGGGAGTCCGATTGACAAATGGCCTGAACCCCAACGACTAGGAGAACCTCTCGGATTTAAAAAAAAATTTCCCCCCTCCCCGGACGGTCCGGCACGCAAATCGAGGTCGATGCCCCAAATTTGGGGACCCCGCCCCAGAAATTTAGACCATACACACTTACCACGGTGCCCGTACAATGGCCGCACAAGAACCGAAGGACGACCACCCACTGTGTGGTCCACACGTACCGCTACGTGGACACCCATGCTACCCCTGACCAGATAAGGTACATGCGTACCACTCCTTTCCCTGTTAACCAACACCGTACCTTTCCCCTAGACCCATGCAGGCTACTGATCTATAGCCTTTGCTGTTACACCGTCCTTTCGTCCTTGCTTTGCGCAGCGCCCGTACCCGTACCCCACAGTTATATAAACCCCTCGACAGGGTGCTCCATGGGCAACACACATTTTTGCGTAGCCTATGCTCCGCTGTGCCGCCGTCCGTTCCCGTGCAGTGTACTTGCTGTAGTATAGCCGCCCCTTATAGCCACCCCTCTCACACCCCCTCATTTGCCCCTTTTCAGAGATAAGGCAATTTTCCTCTCTCCCCCTCTTGCTCTAGGAGAGGCAATGTCCTTGACTCTTCTCCCCCCCCTCCCCGTGTGAAGAGACTTACAGCAACCCTCAGCCCTTCTCCCCTTTTTGCAAAACGTTTTTGTGTTAAGGACATCTCACAATCCCCCCCATTTGTGTGGACTTTAGTAAGAGGTTTTAGCCTTAAGAGAGGGTTCGTGCGCTATGGTCTTTTGCTCATACGGTGAGCAAATGATCTCAAAATTAAGATCCGACTGAAGCATTTCGACCGCGACAACGAGCCCTACAAGACGACATCCAAGATGCCCCCTTCCCGTCAGAATATTGCCAGCACACAACAACGAGATTAGGGAAGATGCTCCTGATGCGGCTCCAACCCTCCCTTTACAAGCTCCTCAAGGAAATGGTGGCTTGGTTAGCTTGGTTATCTTTTAAAGAAGAGTTTTTTTTATATTAGTGTTAATAAATATGTATCTTTTTCTTTTAAAATAATGACATAAAATTGTATGAAGTTACGAATTGTGTTATGCTGTATTCAATAAATTGTATTGAAATTGTTATCTTTAAAGAGTGCAAGTTTTTCCTGGCTTTGACGCTAACTCCGTTTCGTGCTTGTGTAGCCGGGCGGCGTCGTTAGCAAAGCCCGGGAATGGCCCAAGGTATCCCTCATTCCATTGGGAGAATAAGGTTCACCGATTGAGGTGAGAGATTATGATGCTGCCTAGTTCTGAGGGCCCAGGCTAGTGCGGTGAATAAGCCCACACCCTAGTGTGCAGACATCCCTCTGAGGGGTGGGAGGATCGAGCGATGGAGCCTTTGAGAGCGACAAGCCGGATTGAAACCTCGCCACCAGCGGCCGACGATGAAGTGTATGGTCCCGTAGGGTTTTGCCCAGCATGTAGAGGCTGGAAGGCCGAATTCTAGATCATCGACAGTATAAAGGAAAAGAATAAGAGAGCCGGTTTGGCTTGTATGAAATTGATTCATGTATAAACTTTTTTATATTTAATCTTGTCTTTGGCATTATTGTATTGTGAAAAAAGGCTGTTTTAACAAACCTTGTGAAAAGGGCCTTAATTAAGGAATATGTTTATTTATGTCAAACAGTGTGGTAGGATTAATTAGAAAACAAATTGATGCGTGAGTAGGGTGGAAAGTGGGAGGATGGAATGCCCCGACGGCACCATCCTATGGACGGGTGGACCCGATTAGTCGGGTAGCTTTCCAACAGATTAAGTGAAAGCCCTACGCTAGATAAATAGGTTCTTGGGCAACTCTATTCTAGAAGACTAGGCCAGCGGGCGGCTGTGCCTTGCATGGATGAGGAAAAAAGCGTTGCCTCTAGAAATCAAGTCTAGTAGTTGCCCAATTTATGATCAATTACCCTATGGGTGATTTAATTTTTAGAAGATCACGCTCCCCCTGCGAGATAGGGCTAGGTCTTACCTATGAATCGTATTCTTGAATCTCTACATGGCCAAGGTGTCCATAAATAGGAAATTTTCTCCAAGTTAAGACTTAGTGGACTATCTTAAGTGTTTTCCCTATTTTAGAAGGGGGGGAACCTTACATGCTTGAATCAATCAAAAGCTTAAATGGCTTACCCTTATACTCAGCTAGAGTATGGATGACAGAGAATTGCCGATTTGGCCCTTGGTATTCTATTGCAACTCTGTGACCTCTTTCCTCTTCCACTACTTCTATTATCGTAACTGCTCTGGCTGCTGGCAGATTGGGACGGAACTCTTTCTCTTTGGCTACCCGAGTTTTGTGAGGGAGTTCTAAGATTACTCTGAACAGAGGCAGATGGCTGCGGTGGAGTCCTCCTGGGATTGCCCTGATTTTGGCGAGAGACAGACCTTGATTTGACTGATACGAAGGGGCTGGTCTCTGCACTCTGGGGCTGGTCTCTGCACTCTGGGTCCTTGACTTCACTGTCCTCTTGACATGGCAGGAGTCGGGCAGTCTTTAAGCTGGTGACCGAAACCCTGACACCCAAAACACATGTTCTCACTTCTAAGCTCATCCCTATGAATCCTTGAAAAAGGTGGGGCTCCTGAGAACGTGTTCTGAGGGAAGGGTCTTCCTTCACTTCTGAATCTCCCAGCATCTTGATTTTGATTAGGGCCTTGCTGCCTCTTTGGGGGTGGAAAGTTTGAAGCACTTCCCAGGGTTTGGAACCTTTTAAAGTTTGAGGGTGCAGGCTTTGGCAGGACCTTAACAACAAATGCTTTGGCAAAGTCCTTTGCCGTTCTGACAGCTTCTGCCATTGAGACTGGTTTGGCATTTTTTGCTAAAGTATCCAATGGCTCATTCATCCCTCGAATGAATCTGGCCCCATCAGCTGCTCTTCATCCAAAAGTGGAGAATATTTGAGGAGAAGGGCAAATGCTTGATGGTATTCTTCAATTGTCTGGCTATCCTGCTTCAATTCCGAGAACTCATTCATTTTGGTTTCCAGGAAGCCCGGAGGATAGAACCTCTTCCTGAGGTAAGCTTTAAGATCTAACCAGATCTGGGTATTTCGATCGAGACAGTTTGTCTTGCAATGGTTCCTCCATGCGACCCTAGCCGTTTCCACAATTTTCAATCTAGCAAGAGCCATCTTGCTCCTCTCATTATAACCGGCTACATCAAAATACTCTTCCATTGCCTCGATCTAGCAAGAGCCATCTTGCTCCTCTCATTATAACCGGCTACATCAAAATACTCTTCCATTGCCTCGATCCATTTTTCCACTGTTTCTCCTAACTGTTCCCCTTCACTTGAAGGGACCAGGTTGGGATCGATGCAGGGCTTTACGAACGTTCGGATCTAACTCTTCATCATCGGTTAGAGGATCCACGGCCCGCGCGCCTCATGATTCTGACAAAATGAGATTTTTGTCAACTTAACTTTGTCATCAGATTTATGACTATTTAATTTTTGAGATTTATTTCTTAAACAAATAAATATTCCATCATAATTCTTAAAAACAAGATTCACTCTGATAATTTTATTAACCAATATTCATAACCACGAAATCAATTTGGAATCTTTTGCAAAACATCATTTATTATCAAAAGCTTTGATATATACATAGAGCGTCTTGGCTCCCAAAAGTCACTGCCTCAATCGCGTACGCATAAAAAGGCAATACTGCGATGGAGACATGCTATGATATACACAATTCATCACTGATAATGGTGCTGTAATTCTTCTCCTTTGAATAAAGCGGCTAAGAAGTCTAAAAATTCGGTAAGAAATTCTACAATTTCGGGGTGAATGATTATAGAGTTGGACACAATGAATAACTCCTAGTCTTATCAAGATCATGGCTAGCGAGATATTCTGTTTGAGTCCCTGATGTTGATTGGTATTGACATTAATACTTCGCCCTCCAGAGAACCACATATGCTGACGTCGCTCTACTGGATCAGGAAAAGGAAAGTATAGATCCTCAAAGTGACAAGCGAGCCTCACTCTGCTTTCTCGGGTTGTAGCGGAGTTGATGAGATTTTCGAAGGCAAAGGTGATCATATCCTGACTCTGGGAGAGTCCAGGAATGCTAGACAGATTTGGGATATCCATCAAATTATGAGTTTTCAATTTATGAATTCATTTCAAACATAATCTTAGCAAGTGAAAACATTATTTCCCAGATTTACTTTAAAATTTTAGGCAATTTTTGTTGCTGTTTCATAAGTTTACAACAAGCTTTGATACCAGCTGCTGTGAGACCCCTCTGCCCCCTCCGCGCACCGGATTCTCGGTTGTTAGCAGCGAAAGTAGCTTCCTCTTGCGCGGGGCAGGGTTTCCCACTCGGTCGGGGCCTCGCCCCACGAATGTCCGAACACGAGACTAATCTGGTGGTCATTCCGAAACCGAAACCGAGAAAATTTCCCTTGCCCGAAAAATGGAGACAAGTCCACCTTTTTGATTTTCTTAACGAATTTTCTATAACGGGGTCAAGAGAACTAAACTATCCTTCACCTGATTAAACCAGATAGAAGGAAAACTATTACAGACTTAACTTGAAGAAATCAACGCTTTTTTGCTAACCGAAATCAGGCACAGCCGTTGATCTAATCATTTGAGAAAGTCTTCAGGTTTTTATTTAACTACTCGAATTCTAAGCGTATTCCTATTATTTCAATTTCATTATTAATACTCCACTTATTCCAGCTCCGGCCCATGGGTTAGCCACCACCCAACCACTGGAATCGGTAGAACCAGACAATTACTCACCCACCCATAATTGAATGCCTTTCTTAACTTTTGCTTTCGAATACAGATACGCACACACTCCTCTTTAAAACTTTAACTTATAAAACAATCCATTGACAAACAATTATTGGTTACAGATGTCATAACTCAAAATTTCCATCCAGTCCCTTGTTTCTAAAAAAAAACAGTATCACTCTAGACTCTCCGTTGAGACCAGCTGGTCAACCAACGAGATCTAGTAACAGATTACAATAATCATTTCGTCCATCATACATATCTTCCATGACATATGCATGGGTGTCCTAGGCACCGCGAGCCCGTGCATCGCCTGGTCAGAACCCTCCAGGATCCTCCTTAGGTGTCCTGGCACTTCACTCAGGGACCGCTTCGTCGGCCCTCATCCATCGTACCGGAAGCGCACCATTTTAACCGTACCAAGGCTGGTCAAGACCTAGGCAGGCTTTGCTGCGTGAGTTTTCCTTTGAACACTCCCCGCCGCGCGAGCTATTGCAACCGAACTTCCCTTAGAAAAACATATACCAAGTGCTCCCTCCAGCATTCTGGGTATAAGACGGTCCTTTAGAAAACAGGGTTTCTATGCAAGTTTTCAGTTTGATTTTCTTTTGAGTATAAGACAGTCCTTTAAGAAAACAGGGTTTCTATGCAAGTTTTCAGTTTGATTTTCTTTTGAATACAATGAGTATATTTGAATCAGTATCCCCAAAACTTCTTGAATGGAATTCTGAATTTCATACCAGAATTCCTCGAATTCTGTAACCTTGATCCACAGATCAATTCGAAGGGTCTCAAACTTATTTTCAGATTTGGCGGGAGTTTTGAGGGTATTTTTCTAAACTGGTCACATCTTCTTTCCTCGAAACTGACGAGAGAGAGTTTGGTCTTGGTCATAGTCTGATTCAAGGTTCGAGTCTCATAAGGTTTTTCCTGAACTATTTTTCTCAAAAAGGTTTGATAATTCAG
The DNA here is from genome assembly GCF_041138505.1 of Cibotium barometz. Lineage (NCBI taxonomy): Eukaryota > Viridiplantae > Streptophyta > Polypodiopsida > Cyatheales > Cibotiaceae > Cibotium > Cibotium barometz. The sequence continues at coordinate 6,063,023 of NC_141069.1, read as the reverse complement.
TTACTATTTTATTGAATTTCTTTCTTTGAATATTCACTTAACTCATTTCTAAATTAGTTACGGATTCCAATGAGGAATAAATTAATCATTTATCTAAATATTTCGATCTCGATAGATTTCTTGAATTTTCTTTTTACAATCCGTGTGAGTATAAAATGATACAAATTTCTCTCTTAGAGTATTTAATTATTCATTTATCAATTTCTCATAAAATTTAAACATAGAATTTAAGAGAATTCTACTTTTGATATAAAAATTCTTTATGCATCTATTTATGCATAAAAATCAACTTCAATGGGAATAACACTTTTAAAAAAATCCTTTTATGCATAAAATCAATTTTAATAGGAATAACACTTTTAAAATAAAAAGAATTTCTTTATGCATCTATTTATGCATAAAAATCAATTTTTACAAGAATAATGCTTTTATAATAAAAAATTCCTTTATGCATTTTTCTATGCATAAAAATCAAATTTAATGAGAACAACACTTTTATAATTAAAAAAATTCCATTATGCATCTTTCTATGCATAGGAATTAAATTTAATGAAAATAACATTTTTATAATAAAAAATTTCCTTTATGCATCTTTCTATGCATAAAAATCAAATTTAATAAGAATAACACTTTTATAATAAAAAAATTTCTATTATGCATCTTTCTATGCATAGAAATTAAATTTAATGAAAATAACACTTTTATAATAAAAAAATTTCCATTATGCATCTTTCTATATGCATACAAATTAATTTTAATGAAAATAACACTTTTATAATTAAAAAAATTTTCATTATGCATCTTTCTATGCATAGAATTTAAATTTAATAAAAATAACAGTTTTATAATAAAAAAATTTCCATTATGCATCTTTCTATGCATAGAAATTAAATTTAATGAGAATAACACTTTTATAATAAAAAAAATTCTATTATGCATCTTTCTATGCATAGAAATCAATTTTAATATTTAATGTCAGTGATATCCATGCATACTCATAGGTAAATATGTACATGGAGTAATTAGAATATTTCTTTTAGATGCAAAAATGGTGGGAATTACTCTTTTGGAAAAACATAAAAACAAACTTTCTTTTTCACAAAATTCTTGAAAATTTTGCCATAACCTCCTTTGTATGGCTAACCATTTCTCATTTTTATCATTCTTTAAGTGACTTAAATTAACCCAAATTAGATGTATAGGACTCTAATCTACACAATTTTCAAAATTCAAGAGAGTAAACAATAAGAAAAGTTTAATTAATCTTTTAGTTAATCTTTCTAGGATTTAGAAAGGCTGGAATGTAAAGAAGAGAAGGGGGTGGCCTTTTCGTCAAAGGCTTAGCATTTGAATTTAATTCAATCAACAGTAAAACATGAAAATCAAGAAAACCATAGATTTAAAAATCAAACAAGTTAGAAAAATTAGCTTACATGGAGCTTGTAAGCTTTCCTTTGGCTTCAGGGATCGAGGGTTCTACTCTTGTTTGAAGCAAGAGTGGCCACCAATTCACTTTGGAGAGGATTAGGCCAAAAACAATTGAATTATCAAGAAATTCAATGTAGATGGCTCAGGGGGCAGGAGTAGAGTAACAGTGCATAAACACCACTAAGATTTTACAAAGGGGGAGGCTTCTATTTATAGGAAAAAGTGAGTCTCTAACCAAGCAAACTGATTCTAGAATTTTCCAGATCAGTTTGGTCAATTTTTGACCATTTTTGGGTCAGTTTAGCTTACTTTTTGGATCTAGTTTTGAAATAGGAGAGAGGAGAGATGAAATATCTCATTTTATTGATTTAAAATTGGGGGGTGATGATGAGAAAAAGGCGCCTACTTCATGAGGGGAGATCCCCACTCTGAGGTGTCAAAATTCAGTTTTTGTTAATCTTTTCTTTGGTCCTTAGTCCACTCTTCATCTTATGTGAGCATTTACTCATTTTTGGGGGGTTTTTCTTTTATTATTTAATTTATCTCCTCCCTACATTTGGATTAATCTTATTGGTCCATAAGAACCTTAATCCAAAATTTTCAGAAAATCTGGACCCTTAGGCTAAGGTCTTTTGTGCAAATTATAATTTATTTTTAATGTATCTTAGGAATTTCTTTTTAAACTTCTGTTTTGGGAGAATTTATTTTAATAAGAAAGGATATTTTTCCATCCAAAGATATCTAAAAACTGAATTATCTCTCTCTAGAATATTTTCTCTCTCTAGGCCAAAACAGCAGGTAGAAATAAGATCTTTTATTATTCTGAAAAGGGGATTGATTACACGAGAAGAAACTAGACATCTTGAGGGGCTGGGGAGGAACAATACGATGCTTGGGATCTGGGTCACCAAAGATACCCACACGTGCATCGACGAAGATATTGGAACAAGGAGTAAGAGGTGTTTTTTGAAACTGGGCATGGATCTGGTTGATTGACCTTGCTGGTCCTCAACGGATGAGTCCATGGCTCTTTTATATGGGTGTGTTGGTTGATCTTCCTGTTGATCTTCAATAGAGATTCCATTTTGATTTTTATAAAGTGAATATATTGCCGAGTACTATGAGCTAGGAACTATCGAAAAGGCCCCTGAGTGGACAGGTGGTAAGCGTTCTAGTTTTACCAATGATGCAGTAGGTACACCGATGAAGGAATTATTGGAAATGAGAATTCAACCGGATATTTTGGAGGATTATGATCAGTGATACTATGGTTTCATTAAAAGATTGTTTTAAAGTCAACTGAATCTGTGAAAAAAGCAATTTCATATTGGGTGTGTAAGTGGTATGACTAGCTTTAAGTTTGCATGAATATCTGGCTAGGGGGCCTGGGAACTCTTTTCCCTGGTACCCGAGACAAAACCATACCAAATTTCTAATTGGATCCCATCACTACAGTGGTTGGCTAACCCATGGGATGGGGTTAGGCTAGACTAATGGATCCCTAAAATGAGACTCAATTATGTTATGGTACGATAGATGAAGTAAATCCCATATAGAAATTGTTCTATGGAAAAAATCAACGGCTGTGCCTCTCAATGAGGAAGAAAGCGTTGGTCTCTATGATCCAAGTACAAGTCTTTTCCTTGATCTGACCATGGGACTTACGGGTTTGGTCGGATCAGTTCAGTTAGTTAAGGCTCTTGACTACGTTAGAGTAAAAATATCCGTGGAGGAATCGCCCATGCTTTCTAGGCAAGGGAAGTTTTTTCGGGTTCGGTTTTGGAAGAACCGAGGGATTAGTCTCTTGTTCGGATATCCGTGGGCGAGGCCCCGAGTGAGGGACCCTGCCCCGCGCAAGAAGTGCTACTCCCGCTGCTAGCACCCCTGAATTCGTTTTGCGAGGAGGGGGCATGGATCTTTCAATTACAAAGAATTTGGTTTCAGTTGGCCAGATGATTGAGGACGGTTTGCAGGTCCAATTTAATCCTGATGATGGTGGCTGTTTGGAGAAGACTTTAAAGATAAGTGCAGGTTGGTTGCAAAAAGCAACAAAGTGGGCAGAATGTTTACATTGAATGTAAATATGCCTGAAGTGAGTGCTACAATGATTGCAAATGGTTCAGGAGTTAATGTAGATATACAGACATTTAGCATAAGAAAAATGGGCATGTAAATGTGCAAAGAATGAAGTCTGTGTAGACTAAACAAATTGTGACAGGGCTACCTAAAAGTTGAAGGTATGCAGAAAGTTTGTGACGCATGTCAATTTGGAAAGCAAACAAAACATGTATTTTCACATAACATAAATGTGAGCAAGAATGTACTAGATGTTGTGCATTCAGATGTATGGGGTCCTGCGACTATGTCTATGGGTGGCTGCAAGTACTCCGTAACATTCATTGATGACCACACGAGGATGATGAAATTAGTGGATCAAGCTCCCTAATGATAATCAACTATCTAGTTAGATCCTAATCCTAATCTACTTAACATATAATTAGTACTAAGCTAAGCTAGGGTGGGTGATACCTAATAACAAACATAATGAATAAACTAAACTAATTTAGGGGTCTTACAGTGTCAAGCTTTTATTTTGCTTTGTTAGCAGTGTCTAATCTCATACAAATTTGTAGTGTGAAGGTCGGGAAGGTCTTTGCACATGATAATGATTCACGGGCAGTGTCTAGTCCCAGTACAAGGATGATAATGAAAACAATTCTCTTCAATTAATGCAAGAGGATGCAGTGAATTTTTATGTAAAGGAGAACTTTCCACATTGAATTTACACTCCAAGTTTCCAATTTTGGACTTAAATTAGCCCAATTTTTGCTAATACAACACTACTAATAGTGAGATTAGTGCTTAATCATTATGATTAAGTGAGCTAAATCTTGGAGCTTCCAATTAAGCTTGTGAAAGTGGTTGTTGAAGGGGCTTTTTATATTGACTTGATGCCCTTGATGAGGACAAGAGTCTTATGTTGAAATTCACCGATTTTAATTCACCGATTTTATGTGACTGGTTTTTTGCTTCCCACGGCCAATATACACCACCACAAGATGAGCCCTTTGGTCGAGTTGAAGCTTGTACCATGTACTATCTTAGGCTAGAAGGGCTTGGCCCAATTATTAGCATAGATGACGAATCTATGAGAAAACTAGTGCAGCTTCTAGAGCTAAAAACGGGCGATTTAGGGCAAAATTGACGAAGGGCTCTTGGCTGTACTTTAGCATAGTGTTGAGAAAGAGTCTTTAAAAGTTTCTTGGCTAATGGAAGAGGGAATGAGTAATGGTGCAGTTGAATTTTGGGCCACACATAGAAGAGTTGGAAAAGATTGGGGGGGTTAGTAGATAATTAGGTGAGTAATGAAGAGATTAGACTAATATGAGTTATAGCTAAGCTAATGGGGAGCTTAAACCAAGCTCTGATACCATGATGAAATTCATGGATCAAGCTCCCTAATGATAATTAAATATCTAATTAGATCCTAATCCTAATCTAATTAACATTTAGCTTAAGACTCAAGCTCAATTAGGTTACAAGATTGAGACTTGTACTCATAGAGAGGCTTGAGAGCTTGCTACATTTTTCATTGCTTGAAAATGGTCCTCTTTTATATGAGGAGAGTACAACAAAGCTATGATAGCTCATGTGGGATAACTTGGCTAGGTGACTTACCACTCTAGCATCACTCATTTCAACAGAGGAAAGTGTGGGTGTACTTCATGAAGGAGAAGAGTGAAGTGTTTACTCATTTTTTAGAATTTCAGAGTTACGGTGGCTGAAAAACAGACAGGAAAGCATGTGAAGTGCCTAAGGTCAGATGGAGGGGGAGAATACTTCTCCAATGAGTTCTCTGAAATCTTATGAAAGAATGGCATTCAGAGACAATTTACATGTAGATACACTCCGCAGCAAAATGGGGTTGTTGAGCAAAAAAACGGGCACATTGCAGAGATAGCAAGAGCATTGATGGTTGAGAAGAATATGCCACATAGGTATTAGGCTGAGGCTATGTCTACAATAGTTTATTTCATGAATAGGACTCCTAATGTAGCCATACATGATGTAACGCCAAAGGAGAAGTTTACTGGTAAGGAACCTGATTTGTCTCACTTGAAAGTTTTTGGATGTATTGCATATGTGCATGTCCTAGATGAGTTGTGTTAGCCTCCCGAAAGGTCATATTAACATTTGCCAACACCTGCGCTTCATAAGATACCTTAACTAGGCCAATAAATGGCCCAAAGAGGAATCCTTAGGGTACCTGAAATTCCCTTATCGCCCCCAGTTCTCCCACCTCAACCCTCACTGCTGCCAAGAGTTACGCGAGTTTGTCAACTAACCATGACAGAAATTTTTAAAGATGTGAACAAGGGAAAAATTTTGAAAGTTCCTAATTATGAAACCCTAGATCCAACAGGGCCTCCCTCTCAAATCTTAACTCACTACGTTATGGAGGGAGATCAAATGAACCCTGTGTACTTGGCAGCCCCAATGCCGCAGGCCAGAGACATGAATCAGATGATGAAACGACCACCCATACAATTCTATGATTGCACAGGATCTCACCGAGTGGCTAAGTAATTGACCCACCATTGTAGGCCACTGTATGGGTGGTCTCTAAGGCTTCTAATGACTGTGAGACCTCTGCCCCCTCCGCGGTGCCCCCTCTGAGGGTGCTCGTGGGCGGAAGCAGCGTCAGCCTCACCTGCGGGGCAGGGATCCACATCAGGGCCTCGCCCCCACGGATATCCAGACAAGAGACTAGCTCGGTGGTTCCTCCGGTACCAAACCCAGAAAAACTTCTCTCGCTCGGAAGACACGGGCGATTCCTCCATGAAATCATCTAATGGGAGAATTAATCTAACGAGTCAAAGTTTTAACTATTTAAACTGATCCGACCGAACCTGAAGTCACATGGTCAGATCAAAGAAGAGACTTGCACTTGGTCCATAGAATCACCACTTTTTTCCTCCTTTAACGAGGCACAGCCCCGCTGATTCCCTCCCACAAAACAAGGATTTAATCTAACTAACGTAACTAATTGCAGCAACTTATTTGTATCGTAGGAATCCCTCGATCCACAGCCTGTGGCCCATGGGTTAGCCAACCGCAAAAATTTGGTTATGTTTTGCCCGGGTATCAAGCAAAAGAGTTCCCAGACCCCCTAGTCGGCGTTTCATACAAAAATTAAGGTAGGCATACCACGTACACACCCAATATGAAATTTCCATTATTATAACAAATTCGGCTGTCTTTAAAATAATCCTTCAATGAAAATCATAGTATTACTGATCTCATAACCCTTCAAAATATTGAGTCCATTGTATTACAAAATATGTCATCTGGACTCTCCGTTGAAGACCAGCTGGCCAACCAATGAGATCCAATATCAAAATTTGATTCACAAAAGTCATTCTTTTTAGTCCATCCGCCGAATCTTCCTCGACGCATGCATGGGTGTCCTGGCAACCGCGAGCCCGTGCATCACCTAGTCAGAACCCTCTAGGATCCTACTTAGGTGTCCTAGCACTTCACTCAAGGATCGCTTCGTCGGCCCTCGCCCATCATACCAGAAGCGCACCATTTTAACCGTACCAAGGCTGGTCAAGACCTCGGCAGGCTTTTCCATGAGCGATGTCCCTCGACGACTCTTCGCCAGCTGTTGTTTGCAACGAGCCTCTTCTTAGTTTAAACACATACCAAATGCTTCCTCTAGCATTCTAGCGTAAAACAGTCCTTTAAAAGAAAACAGAGGTTCTATGCAAGTAAAATTCCCGGTTTGAGATTGGTTCCACAAAACCCTTTTTCCTTAATCCATATTTTCATAATAAGAATCATTGATCTCTCATCAAGGTAATCTACCCATCATTTGACTGACTGTCCAACTAGATTCTTGGTGATTTCGGTCAAGGGAAAATTAGGTTAATTCAATGATGGTCTATTCTTTGTATTAAGAACTGGAATTGGTCACCACAAAGTTTTTTCTTGATTCAGATCGAGAGATTGACAAGTAGTATACTGATCGTCCCTCTCATAGTTGTGGTCTAACCAAAATCATTGGGTTTAGTTCTAACAAGGATTTTCTTCAGATAAACATCTACTGAACTTCTAACCGTAAGAAAATCCCAACTTTATGAATTTCATTCCTTCTTAACCATAATAGATTAAGAAATGGTTTTATATGAGATTATCGGATTTTTATGAAAATACTCTTCTTCCATTTAATCTAATTTTGGAAAAATATCAATTTGGTGAATTATTCACATAAATATCTAAAGATATTCTTTCTACCACTTTAATTTATCAACTCTAATTCTCTAGGTGGAATTTTGGTGAAAATTTCTCTTTTGTCACCAAAAATTAATTCAAATCTTTCTCTACTTAAATACCATAAAAATTCTTCTTTTAACTAAATACCAATATCCATTTTTTGAATAAGCTTAAAATTCTCTTCTTCTCATTTAATGATTGGATTCCAATTGTCATGGAAATTCCTCTTTTATCATATAATAAATTTATCTAAAAAAAATTTTAAGTTAAATAAAAATATCCATTAATTCAAATATGCTAAGAAATCCACTTTTACCATTTAAATGATTGAATTCCAAATGTCATGGGAATTCCTCTTTTATCATTTAAATTTTCTTATGCATAAAAATAAATTTATCTAATTTTTTTTTAAAATTTAAATAAAAATATCCATTAATTCAATTATGCCAAGAATTCCACTTTTACCATTTAAATGATTGAATTCCAAATGTCATGGGAATTCCTCTTTTATCATTTAAATTTTTTCATGCATAAAAATAAATTTATCTAAAATTCTTTTTTAAATTTAAATAAAAATATCCATTAATTCAATTATGCCGAGAATTCCACTTTTACCATTTAAATGATTGAATTTCAAATTTCATGGGAATTCTTCTTTTATCATTTAAATTTTTTCATGCATAAAAATAAATTTATCTAAAATTTCTCTTTAAATTTTAATAAAAATATTCATTATTTTAATATATCAAATTTTCTCTTTTTCCATTTAATTACATGGATCTCCATTATCATGGGATTTTCTCTTTTTGCATAAAAATAGAAATACCAAAAATTTCTCTTTTATTTAATTAATTATTTATGAATAAATACAAAAAATTTTCCATGAATGTGATAAAAATCATTCTTTTAGCATAGGATGACTAATCCTAGAATATGGTAGGAAGTTCTCTTTTCACATTATGCATAAAAATGAGTTATGTATGTGTATTAATTTCTAAAAATTTTGCCATAGCTTCGGTGTTACTGAAAATTTTCAATATTTTTAGAAAGAATAAGACTTTGTAATACAATTATGATAGAATAACTATCTTTAGACTTAAATCCAATTTATGGAATTAAATCATGTTTACCATAATTTTATTAGCATAAAAAAGCCATTTTCTTAACCTCTAGCTTAACTAGCATAGAGTTTGATTTTGGAATTGAGAATTTATCAAGATAAGCATCCATTTGAATAAAGAATTAGTCATAGGAATGACTATTCTTTTGGGAGAGAGAGATATACATAAAAAGCAAGCATAAAGACTAAATTTTTTGTGATTAATCATTAGAACTCTTATAGAAAGCTTGATTTACATTGAAAATAATTAATTTGAAACTTCTCAAGCTTGAGAGGGGTTGAGAAATGAAATCATTGAGAATATTAATGAAAACCATGAAATTACTTCTTACCTCTAGATTTTGCTTGCTTCTTTATCTTAGAAGGAAGCCCCCAACCAATCAATTGGTTTGGTATGTTGAGAAGAAATCTCCAAGTATTGCTGAAGAGAGAGAGAAGCTCCAATCTCTCCAAAAGTAGAGGATTTTTAAGGGATAATAGAAAATATGAGTATTTTAATGTAATACTGGCATGGTATAGTTCACAGATATGAATACAAAAGAATGAGGGTCTATTTATAGGTGAGGGAGGCCACTAACTGAGTCCAACTAAGTTCTAGAATTTTTCAGCTTGAGTTTGGCTAAATTTGGACAAGATTTGGACTAGTTTAGCTCCCAGTTTGATCCAGTTTGATCCAAGAGAGAGGAGAGATAAAAAATATCTTAATATATTTGAATTAAAAACCATCGCACACATGTGAAGGAGGCGCCTACCTCAAAGGTCTCCCCTTCCTTACCAAGGTGTCAAAAATTCATCATTTCTCTAAAATATCTCATTTTTTTAGTAATATCTCTTAATTTTTAACTAATAAACCTTGTACTCAGTCAACTCTTCATCTTATGTGAGCATTTACTCATTTTTGGGTATTTTCTTTTATTCATTGGATTTATCTCATCCCAACACTTGGATTAATCCTATTGGCCCATAGGAACCTTAATTGGACCATAATCCAGAAATTTCTGAAAATATTGACCCTTAGGCTAAGGTCTTTTAAATCATTTTTTTATTAATTCGTAATGCACCTTGGATAATTTATTTTAAATTTTTATTTTGGGAAAATGTATTTTTGATATTTGTAGAATTTTTATATCCAAAAATATCTCAATATTGAATTATCTCTTTCTAGAATTTTTTATCTCTCTAGGCAAAAACAAGGAAAAATAATATTTTCTTGTATTCAAAAATAGGGAATGATTACAGGGTATTGAAGTAAAGCTTATTCATTACTCAGGCTAAGGAGGAATCTTACAGACCCAACAACAAGTCACATTAAATGACCCAACATTATTGGAGAACCGGCCAAGGCCGGGGGATCAAGTTAGTCAACCCCATATCTACCTTAAGAGGGAGCTAGTATGGTGCTCGATTCTAGCTAACCATACTAGCACGGAGTGTCCGCATCTGCGACCCCGCCCCACCCTCTATTGCACATACTACCAAAGATGTGGTAATCATGAAATCACAAATTGCTATGAGCAAAGAACTGCTCAACAAGCTCATGCCCTACCTCAAGCCCTACCAGCAAACCCAAGGCAGCTGCCGCTAGCCTTGCCAGCACCTTTGCTTCACAACGTACCTCAACCAGTCCACGAAGTGGCCTAAAGATGAATCCTTAGGGTACCAGAGATGCCCTCACCACCCCCAATACTCCCACCTCAACCCCCATTGCCATGAGTCACACCTGTTTGTTAGCTGACCTAGATGGAAATTTTGGAAGAAGGGGACGAGGAGGAAGTTGTTGAAGGTCCCACTTATAAGCCTTTGGAGCCAAGTAGTCCACCCTCCCAAATTTTAAGCCACTCCATGATGGAGGGAAACCAAATGTTCCCTGTATACTTAGCCGCCCCCAATTCCACAAGCCCGGGACATGAATATTATGGCTAAATGATCACCCATGCAATGCTACCATTGAGCACAACCTCATTGATTGGCTAAGTGTCCAATCACATAGATCATGTGTTCAAATGAGTAGCTAGTGGAAAGGAAGCCTACAGCTTCCTTGATGGATTCTCTGGCTACAATTAGGTTTTGATCAACCCCAAGGATCAACACAAAAGGGCTTTTTCTACTAAATAGGGAATTCACGCATACCATGTCATTCCTTTTGGGATGAGCAATGCCCCCAACACCTTCCAGCATCTAATGTGCATGGCCTACAAGGAATATCTTTGAAAATTCCTTGAGGTTTTCATGGATGACCTCCTCTGTATCAATTCCATGTGGAAAGCACACCTTGAATGTTTACAAAAGGTGTTAGAAAGGTGTAGGCTGTACCATATTTCATTAAACCTTCTAAAATGAAAAATATAAGTTAGCCATGGAGTTATCCTAGGACACATTGTCTCCCAAACAAGGAATCTCCACTGACGACAGCAAGGTGCAGCTCATCCTTAAGCTACCCCCACCAACTAATTTTAAGGGAGTCCAGTGCTTCATGGGACATGTTGGCTATTATCAGCGTTTCATTTTCATGTATTCTGATATAGCTTGCCCCCTTTATGGACTCCTAATCCTCTTTGAGTGGACACAGGAATGCCAATTGGCTTATACCACCCTCAATAAAGCCTTGGCAAGTGCTCCTATTCTAAGGTCCCCCAATTGGGACATCATCTTTCATTTCGACATCAATGCCTCCACCTTTGTTGTTGGGTGTGTGCTAGCCCAACTCGGTGAACACAAGATGGATTTTCCCATCAGCTTTGCTAGCCGCTAAAGAAATTATACCACAATTGAGAGGGAAGGGTTGGCCATCGTTTACACTGTTAAGAAGTTTCGCCGTTATCTTTTGGCGAGACGACCAAGTTTATCTTCTTCTTAGACCATCAAGCCCTTCTATATATATGATAAACAAGCCCTGCACAATAGGAAGAATCACTAGATGGTTGCTGATTTTGCTTGAGTTCAACTTCATTGTCACAATGTGGAAGGGCTCACAGCATGTCTTGGCAAACCATATGTCACTCATCCCCCGCCGGTGGGAGTTGATGTGATTTACCAGATGCCACCCTATTCCAATTATGTTTAATTCCGGAATAGGGAGAGGAGGTTGCACACTTTCTAGCCGATGGCTTACCAGTTAACCCCCTCCTTAACAAGGACCATGCGCGACGCCTCGTTAAACAGGCGTCCCCCCTACTAACTAAATATAGGCCAACTCTACAGGCAGGGAAAAGACAAGATTATCAAACGCTCTGTCCGAGAAGATGAATATGTCTTCCTTTTAGGAACAGGCTCACTCTGCCTATGCAAGGGGCACTTCACAGTAGATATCACTGCTCAAAAAGTCCTCACAATTGGGTTATGGTGGCCCACCTTAATGGCCAATGCAGCGGAATATGTCAAGCAGTGTGATGAATGGCAACAAGCGGTAGTTCCTTGCTTTAAGGAGAACATGCCCCTGAATCTCGTTGTGTCCTTGCAACCATTCAAAAAATGGGTCATTTATTTCATTGGACCCATTAGTACTTTGGCTAGATACACTAAAGCTTGATATATAATCGTAGCCACCCCACAGACTATTACACAAAATGGGTTACAGCAAGGGCTACCCATAAAGCTGATGCACACTCTACCACAAAATTATTGCATGAGTCAGTCCATCACATGCTTCGGATGCCCCCTTGAGATTGTGAGCAACAATGGAATGTACTTTATTAATGAGGTAATCCAATTCCTCTTATAAGAATTCCTTGTTACTCATAGGAAATCTTCCCCATATTACCTCCAAGCTGTAAGATTCCTCCCCAACCTCTCAGGATGTCTAGTATCTTCCCCTGTCATCAAATCCCTCTTCAGAAATATAAAAGATCTTGTTTCTACCTAGAGAGAGAAAAAGTTCTAGAGAGAGATTATTCAGATTTTGAATATTTTTGGATAGAAAAATTTCTCATCTTATTAAAATAAGTTCCCCTGAAACAGAAGTTCAAAAAGATTTCCAAAAGGTGCATTAGAAATTAAGTATAATCTGTTCAAGAGGCCTTATACTAGGGGTCCAAATTTTTGAAAATTTTTAAATTAAGGTTCCTATGGACCAATAAGATTTATCCAAATGTAGGGAGGAGATAAATGGAAGAATAAAAGGAAAATCCCCCAAAAATGAGTAAATACTCACATAAGATGAAGAGTTGACTAAGGACAAGGTTAATAGTTAAAAAAGAGAGATATTTAGAAGAAATGATGCATTTTAGACACCTCAATATGGGGGAATTCCCCTCATGAAGGAGGCGCCTATTTCACATGTGTGGGAGAGTTTTAAACTCCCAAATAATGAGATATTTTTATCTCTCCTCTCTCCTATTTCAACTAGATCCAAAAAGTGAGCTAAACTGACCTAAAAATGGTCAAAATTTGACCAAACTGATCTGGAAAATTCTAGAATTAGTTTGCTTGGTTAGAGGCTTACTTTTTCCTATAAATAGAAGCCTTCCCCTTTGTTGGAGCTTAATAGTGTTTTTGCACTGTTCCCTACTTCTCCCAAGAGCCAGAAAACTGTGAATTTACTCATAATTCATTAGTTTTTTGACCTTTCTTCTTCTAAAGATTGGTGGGCCACTCTTGTTTCAAACAAGAGTAGAACCCTCAAACCATCAAGCCAAAGGAAAGCTCTCAAATTCCTTCGTAAGTTGGAGATTCTTCTCTTTTCTATTCATTTTATGGTTTTTTATGATTTTTGTCTTCTCTAAATTGAATATGATGTTATGCCTCATTATTGGCAGGACCGTCAGTTTTATGCATTCTTGGAGAAATTTCCCATTGGTGGTGGACTTTGCTGAGAACTGTACATTCTCACCCTACTAGGAGATATAGTGTGAGTACTACTTTTCACAGCAAGTATAATATCTTTGATCTCTTTGTGATGTAATAGATGAAATTTGACCATTGTATTAAGATAAAATTATATTGCACTTTAGGTGGCTATTTTGGTGCATATTAGCTATCATCATGCAAAGATACACTACCAGGGAGGAGTACCATTTTTACATTAGTGATGATCATTCGCATGATGCACTTTTTGTACAGCATTGTTTCTCCCTTCATGATGCATTTCTATTGGTATGAGCGGTGGACTTGGTCTGGTGGGTGTGGTGGTCAGTTAAAGTCCTCGAGGCAGTTCTATTGGCTTTACAAATGGCACTCGTCTCGAAGACTAGCAGACAGGTCATTTGAAGGTTTTTTTAGACTGGTCATGGAAAGGGGAAGCATGACGGTGCTGGTGCGTGTGTGAAGCATGCTTTACGGTGTCACCAGCTTCCACACGATGCAAAGAGGTTTAGAGATGCATAGCAGGGGGTGGAGTGGTGTACAGAGCACTTGATTGGTAGTGCAACCTCTTCTTATCCCTGATGTAATGCGAGGATGGTTAGGAGATATTTTTGGTGTGTGTATGGCAACACTATTTGATCGCTCTTTGTCACTCGATTTCCAGAGACAGTTTGAGGCACTTTGGGCTTTCACTCCATTTGGAGAACCTCTCATAGCAGCAAAAATGACCCCACTATCTTCACGAGAGGCGGTTTGCATACTTCGGTGAAGCATGCATTGAGGGTGATTGGGGTGACTGTGTCATATCCACATGGCAAGATCCTTGGATTGAGCAAATGATTACACTTGAGCATCCTATGCATGTTGTAAATATGGCACTTAATGTTGGTGCCATGTTTTCAGCTGACTATGATGCGCTTACATATTTATTGACCATGGATGATGTCTTTGCTCTATCATTGCCCCCCAACGGTAATGAGGAGCAGGTGGTCTACTATTTGTTGAGATGCTCTATGCCAAAGAGAACTCTCAATGAGGATGCCATTGATGGTCATGGGGTTCAGTTTACTGAACATAGAATGGTCATGGAAAGTTACTATTTTCAACAGTTTTGCAGGCATGGGAGATTTATTCAGTTCCAATAGGCATGGGAGATTTATTCAGTTCGAACAGTACCGGTTTGGTCGTGAGACATACCTCTTCTCTCATCTTTTGATTGTGGTCAATATCCATCTTGATCGAGTTCAAAGCCAAAAAAATCAAAACTCAAACACTTTAATGGCTTCATGTACATGAGCACAAGAGCATATTAGATGTTTTGAGAGCTAGACTCGGGTGCTGATGATTAGTTTGATATCATGGAGAGTTTTACTTTGTATTTTTATTATTTTATTATTGGTGTCTCACTTTTTCTCATTGTAATTTGTAACTTTTCATGTTGCATATTTTGATCAATAACTTTTGATTTCTACTTGTTGCATCTTTTGACCTCTATTTGTTTGATGTTCGAATTCGGCTGCACATGGCACACAAATGTGGTATGATGGTGACCAAACTTTGCAAGAGTGAGGGTGTGGACCTCGTATATACACTCTTGCAAAGTTTGGTCAACATTGGACCATATTTGTGTGCAATGTGCATGCCAAAGGCCTAATTTTCTATGGACTGTCTAAGGCCACAACACATTGAAAATTGGTCCTTCGGTGCTTACATTACACATTAATGTAATCTGATGGTGGTCAAATTTTGCAAGATTGAGAGTGTGGACCTTGTATAAACTATTGCAAAGTTTGGTCATCATCGGACCACATTTTTATGCCATGTGCGTGCCAAAGGCCTAATTTTCCATTTGTTGTGGCCTTAGAGAGCCCATAGAAAATTGGGCCTTTGGCATGCACATTGCACAAAATTGTGGTCAAATGGTGACCAAACTTTGCACAAGTGTATATGGGATCCACACCCTTACTCTTGCAAAGTTTTATCACCATCGGACCACATTTGTGTGCTGTAAGATCCCCCTGTTCCCACCGAGCAACAGATTCGGGATACTAGCAGCGGAAGTAGCACTTCTCGTGCGGGACAGGGGTCCCACATTCGGGGCCTCACCCACGGATATCCGGATAAGAGACTAATCCGTCGGTTGTTCCAAAACCGAACCCGAAAAAACTTCCTTTATCGAAAAACACGGGCGATTCCTCCAGGATAACTTTTTACTCTAACGTAGTCAAGATCATTTCTGATCGAGCTGATCTAATTACATCTATAAGATACTTGGTCAGATTAAGGAAGAAACTTGCACTTGGATCATTGGGATCAACGCTTTTTTTCCCATTCAAGAGGCACAGCCGTTGATTCTTATCCATAGAACAGTTACTGTCCGGAATTTATTTTATCTATCGTAAAAACAAAAGTTTGAGTCTCGATTTACGGATCCATCAGTCCAGCCTAGCCCCATCCGATCCCATGGGTTAGCCAACCACCCAACCACTGTAGTGATGGGATCCAATTAAGAATTTGGTTAGGTTTTGTCCCGGGTACCAAGGAAAAGAGTTCCAAGGCCCCCTAGCCGGATGTTCATGCAAAATAAAACTAGTCACACCACTCACACACCCAATATGAAATTGCCTTTTCACAGATTCAACCAGTTTAAAACAATCCTTTAATAAAACCATAGTATCACTGATCACCATCTTCCAATTTATCCAGTTGATTCTTAATTTTTCCATCATTCCTTCATCAGAGTATCTATGGCATCATTGGCAACTAGGACGCTCACCACCTGTCCACTCAGGGGCCGTTTCCTAATCCCTAGCCCATAATACTCGGCAATATAATCACTTATCAAGATGGACTCTCGTTGAAGATCAGCAAGATCAACCAACAGATCCATATAAAGGGCCATGGACTCATCCATTGAAGACCAGCAAGGTCAATCAACCAGATCCATGCTCGATTTCAGAAAACAACTCCAACTCTGTTCCAATATCTTCCTCGACGCACGCGTGGGTATCCTAGGCGACCCAGAGCCCGAGCACCGTATGGTCAGCACCCTCTAGGATCCTTCGCAGGTGACCTAGCGCTTCACTCATAGGCCGCTTCCTTGGCCCCTCATCCACCGTACCGGAAGCTCACCATTTTAATCGCACCGAGGCTGGTCAAGACCTCGGCCGACCTTGCTACGCGAGACGTCCTTCATTGACTCCCCGTCAGCAGTTGCAACTTTACCATCACGACCTTAATCACAAGACGGTCAAAATGCTCCCCCCAGCATTCTTGACATAAAACAATCATTTACAAACAGCATTTACAAACAGTTTACAATACAATTTCTATTTTAACTTTCATTTTTCCACATTATCCCTCATCAATCTACATTACTTATTCCATATTCCATTTATATGTATACTCATCCCATCACATCATTTCCATTTCATCACTTCAGATTCCCTCACATCACATATCGTATATTCACATCCATACATCCACATCTATATGCGTACATTCACATCTACATGCATACGTCTACATCTCTATGCATACATCCACATCCACATTCACATTCACCTCCATACATCTACATCTATATGCATACATCCACCTCCACATTCACATCCACATCTATACATCTACATCTACATGCATACATCCACCTCTACATCCACATCTACATCTATACACCTATATCTACATGCATACATCCACATCTACATCTATACACCTATATCTACATGCATACATCCACATCTCCATTCACATCTACATCTATACATCTACATCTACATGCATCCATCCACCTCCACATCCACATCTACATCTATACATCTACATCTACATGCATACATCCATATCTCCATTCCCATCTACATCTATACATCTACATCTACATGCATCCATCCACCTCCACCTCCACATCTACATCTATACACCTACATCTACATGTATACATCCACATCTCCATTCACATCTACATCTATACATCTACATCTACATGCATACATCTACATCTCCATTCACATCCACATCTATACATCTACATCTATATGCATCCATCCACATCTCTATTTACATCCTCATCTATACATCTACTTCTACATGCATACATCCACATCTCCATGCATACATCCACCTCCACATTCACACTCACATCCATACATCTACATCTACATGCAAACATCCACATCTCCATGCATAATAAAATTCTTTTAATTAATCTAGGATGATAGTTCCTAGAATATGGTAGGAAGTCCTCTTTTTATGCTTTGAATGACTTTATTTTATGCGTAATTTCTATAAAAATTTTGCCATAGCTCCGCTACTATGACTGATAAATCTCAATTTTTTCTAAGGGATAAAGCTTATCATTAAGGAAATAATTAGAATGGTCTCTAATTGGATCATCAATCCATAATGGATTGAATCATCAATGTGCATAAACTAAAAGTATAGAAAAAAGCCATTAATTTGGCCTCAAGCATAGCTTAATCTTGGATTAAGGAAAAGCTTTATGAAAAGCTTCATTTGGATTGAGAATGGGTCATGAGTATGACCATTTCTCGAGTGAGAGAGAGAAATTACATAAAAACCATTAGAATTTAAACATAAATGGAAATTAACTTCAATAGCATTTATTAAATTATGTAACTCTTCACTACTATTCACCAATTAACTTCAATAACATTTAAAAAACCATACCAATTAAGCTTCTCAAGCTTGAGAGGGGTTGAGAAGAGAGAATCATTGAGAAATTATAGAAAAGATCAAAATTCAATATACTTACCTTATAATTTGCTTGATTCTTTATTCACGGTAGAGGCCCCCAACCAATCAATTGGTTTAGTATGTTGATGGAGCCACCAATGGGGATTGAAGAAAGAGAGAAGTATCAAAAACTAGTCAATTATTAAAGAATTCACAATTCTTGGCTTAGGTGGAGTAGAGTAACAATGCATAAGACACTCTATAATTTGGCTTAGGTGGAGTAGAGTAACAATGCATAAGACACTATATATTTTGGCTTAGGTGGAGTAGAGTAACAATGCATAAGACACTATATATTTTGGCTTAGGTGGAGTAGAGTAACAATGCATAAGACACTATATATTTTGGCTTAGGTGGAGTAGAGTAACAATGCATAAGACACTATATTTTTTTCAACAAGGGGAGGCTTCTATTTATAGGAAAATTTGAGTTCCTAACCAAACAAACTGATTCTAGAATTTTCCAAGTCAGTTTGGTCACTTTTTGACCATTTTTAGGTCAGTTAAGCTAACTTTTTGGAACTAGACTTGAATGAGGAGAGAGGAGAGATGAAATATCTCCATTTTTATGAGTTTAAAACTCATTCAAGCATGTGAAATATGCACCTCCTTTAAAGAACTCCCCTTCCTTACATATGTGTCATAATGGAATCATTTTAATATTGCTCATAGTTTCTTACTAATAAACCTTGTACATTTTCAACTCTTCATCTTATGTGAGCATTTAAGGGACTCCCCTTCCTTACATATGTGTCATAATAAAATCATTATTCCTAAAATATCTCATATTTTTAATATTGCTCATAGTTTTTTACTAATAAACCTTGTACATTTTCAACTCTTCATCTTATGTGAGCATTTAAGGGACTCCCCTTCCTTACATATGTGTCATAATAAAATCATTATTCCCAAAATATCTCATATTTTTAATATTGCTCATAGTTTTTTACTAATAAACCTTGTACATTTTTAACTCTTCATCTTATGTGAAATATGCACCTCCTTTAAAGAACTCCTCTTCCTTACATATGTGTCATAGTTTTTTTTTTACTAATAAACCTTGTACATTTTCAACTCTTCATCTTATGTGACATATGCACCTCCTTTAAAGAACTCCCCTTCCTTACATATGTGTTTTTTTGCTAATAAACCTTGTACATTTTCAACTCTTCATCTTATCTGAGCATTTACTCATTTTTGGATATCTTCTTTTTACAAATTGGATTTATCTCCTCCCTACACATGTATTGATGCTATTGGCCCATAGGAACCTTAATTGGACCATAGTCTAAAGATTTCTGAAAATCTAGACCCTTAGACTAAGGTTCTTTATACCTATTTCCAATTAATTTCAATTGCACATTGGAAAATTCTTTTTGAATTTCTGTTTCAGGGGAACTTATTTTAATAAGATGAGTTATTTTTCTATCAAAAATATTCATAATCTGAATATTCTCTCTCTAGAATAATTTTCTCTCTCTAGGCTAAAACAGTTAGAAACAAGGTCTTTATATTTCTGAAGAGGGATTGATTACAGGGGAAGATACTAGACATCAAAAGGGGTTGGGGGAGGAATCTTACATGTGCAATGTATGTCCTAAGGCCCAATTTTCAATGGGCTCTCTAAGGCCACAACATATAGAAAATTAAGCCTTTGGCATGCACATTGCACACAAATGTGGTCCAATGGTGATTAAAATGTGGTCCAATGGTGATTAAAATTTGCAAGAGTGTATATGGGGTCTACATCCTCACTCTTACAAAGTTTGGTCACCAATCAGACCACATTTGTGTGCCATGTGCATGTCAAAGGTCCAATTTTCAATGTGTTGTGGCCTTAGAGAGCCCATAGAAGTTGGGCCTTTTGGCATGCATTGTTAACTACGCCAAGTAGGTAAAAGAGGAGATTGATAAGCTGTTAAGAGTGGGGTTCATCTAATTAGTTGTTGACAGAGTAGAATGGTTATCACCCATAGTTATTGTCTCAAAGAAGAGCGAGAAGCTCAGAGTCTACATAGACTACCGTAAACTGAATGCCTCCGCCATATCAGATCCATTCCCGCTACCATTCATAGATTCTCTACTGGATGCTATTAAGACATACTCATTTCTAGATGGGTCTAGTGGGTACAACTAGGTGCGAATGGCTCTGGAGAATAAGGAGAAACCAAACTTTGTGATAGAATGGGGGGCCTTTGCCTCCAATGTGATGAGTTTTGGGGTAAATAATGCTCTAGCCACGTTCCAAAGGATGGTTCAAGAAATATTCTACAAATATTTAACCACATTTATGAGGGTTTTCATGGATGATTTCAGTGTGTTTGGAAAGAAATAAGACCACATAAAGCACCTCATGATGTGCTTGGAGAAGTGTAGAAAAACTAGATTGAGCTGCCTCAATCCAGCCAAATGCACCTTTGCTATCACAAGCGGATCTCTATTGGGACACATAATATCTACGAAAGGAATGGCATAGGAGATCTAGACAAGGTTAAGATTATTGTACTACAGCCGCCCAAGAACACCAAATAACTTGACAAATTCATGGGACTAATCAAATGGCATAGCATTATTCATGAGGTTCCACAAATGTAGCACTACCCCTATATAGTTTGACCATGAAAGATGAAAAATATGTCTAGTCAGGATCCTATCAGGAGGCATTCTAGAATCTAAAGTGGATAATGTTATCATCACCAGTTCTTTAACAACCTAATTTTGATATGGTGTTCTATGTATTCATAGATGCTTTTGATTTTGCCATTTTGGAAGTGCTTTGATGTAGGAGTCACAAGAGGGCTTGTTTGGACCAATTTACTATGCAAGTGGAAGGCTTTCAAAGCCAGAAAAGAAATACTCCACCATAGAAAAGGAATCATTGGGGATGATCTACTCAATCAAGAAATTCAGGCATTATCTGTTAGGTAATGTGTTTGAATTTTATGTGGACTACAAAGCACTTTTGTACCTAAAACAAGCCAGACCTGGTAGGAAAATTAGCCAGATTAATAATGTTGTTTACAAGAGTTTGAGTTCACTATCAAAAAGTACATCCCATGAAACAAGCATGCAATAGATTTCCTGTCCAGAGACTGGAGTTAGGAGAAAATCTAGAAGGGGTTGAAGATGACTTCCCATGCTCAGTTCTTTATCAATAGATGGAGAGAGACCAGGCTAGTATGATGAGATGTTGTAGTTCCTCTCCAACTTATCCTTTTTGAAGTATATGTCCAAAGATTAGAGGAAAAAGCTAACTCTCCAATACAAGTCATTTATGGGGGTGGCAGGTCAACTTTACAAGATGGGCATTGACCACATCCTAAGACGATGCATCCCCAAGCATGAACAACAGGCTATGCTGGTAGAAGCACATTAAGGGATAAGTGGAAGGCACTTTTACAGAGAAGGCAACAGGAAGATTTATCGTGGCTGATGACATTGAAAGATGCACACAAGTTTTCAAAGGAGTGCGACATGTGCCAGAGAGGCTAGACTAGCCAATTGATGCAGACAGAATGTCTCACCCCAATACTGCCACTTGAGCCATTCCAAAAATGGGGTATGGACTTTATAGGCCCAAGATAGACTAGGACACAAAGCTACATTCAAAATAGCTTACAAGAATGCAATGGGACTTACGCCATTCATCATGGTGTATGGACTCAAATAAGTAGTGACCATGGAGTTCCTCACTTAAAGCCTTAGGATAGTCGGCAGAAAGACTCTCTCTAGAATATTCAGAAGTGCACAAAATTGAGAAACTCCTTCATCTCGATGAAAGGAGACTGCATAGTGCATGGACGGCCAAGATTGTATAGTAGAGGAGAAAGCTTTAGGTGGACAGAAACACAGCTCAAGATACATGAAGAAGGAGACACAATCCTGCTATTCTCATCAAGAATGGGACCTCACCCAAGAAAGCAGAAGAGTTGAGATGGATGCGCCCATTCCAAATTGTTAAGAAAATGAGGATGAGAACCTTTGAGCTAGCAAGTTTGGATGGTGAAAGGCTAATGAAACTGGTGAACACATATAGGCTGAAGCCTTATCGTGGACGAATGGACGAATGCCAGAATAGGGGAAGGAACCCCATCAAGAAAAACACATACAAATCTAGAGTATGTCCAACAAGTAGAATCTGAGTCCAGTCAAGATCAAGAATTGGAAGTGGGACATGCTTCTAGAGAGAATGAAAATGGAAAGCAACAAAATATAAAAATAGGAATTGCCTATGTAAATATGATCTTAGTGTGCACAAAGAACAAGAAGCCAGTTGGCAACAGTGTGGAGGTGACAAGAAAATCGATGTTGCCACCCCAAAAAAGGATGCATGGATGGAAAGGGAGACACGTCACATCACTTTTACCCCTCCTCAACCCAGCCATTAATGACCTCATAACTTGTGTAGTAGGAACTCATGAAAATAATTCGAAAAGAATTAGGGAGAATCATAGAGATATCATGCGTTTATGGTTGTACCAAGGGGAGGCATGCACCATGACAATGGCTAGAAATTGCATTACTTTCTCTATCAAAGGCCTAATTTGTATTTCTATATTGTGCAAAAATCCTTTACTACTACGATGCTCTTCCAATACACTTTATGCTAAACTTTGATGCCATCCTGACCTTCTGTCTCTCAACCCTAGCTATCTTACCCTAGCTATATTGTGTCTTACAGGATAGTGGAATTCGAGTATCTCTTGTCCGCCCTATATAAGGAGACATATGAGCATGTTGAATGGTTGACAAGGATGGGATTGAAGCAATTCGTGGAGCTTCCCTAGGAGGAGCTCTAGTCGGGGAGAAATTGAAGAAGCTCCAAAAATCAAACGTCATCACACTGCCCTTAGGAGTGGTCCTCTATTTGTGTGGCTGAGGTGTTCAACTTGTCGGGCTGAGGGAGAAGTGGAGATCAAGTCGGTGAAGGACGATGACTTGATCAAGGAATTAAACCTATTGTGCTAGAGGGAAGAGCCAAGGAATATAAAATAAGAGGCACAACAGATGAAGATAGGCAAAAGAAGATGCAATTTGTGGGTGGAGATGATTAATCTCACCCACAAACCATACTGCATATCCAGAAAGACCTTTGGGATGGTAAAGGCTACTGAAACTTGAACGAGAGTGGCCTGTGTTGAAGTCCTATATCACAAACTAAAAGAACAGATAGGGAAGCTCACCAAGCCCAATACAAAACAAAGATTATCCCATACCTGGAAGCTCTGTTTAAAGTGAAGGCACAACTAGGAGCTGAAAAAGATATGGAGGAAGGCCCCAAGGAGAATGCACAAGGAAAGCCTTAGGACCAAGCAACTTTTGGATAGGGGAAAAAGCATCAGGACCAGCATCTTCCAGACTAGAAAAAAAGAGAACATTTCAATTTGGAGAGAAAAAGACTGGCAACAAAAAGGGAAAGATTGCCAAGGAGGAGGCTAGCGGGCCAATGGAAGTGGCAATGGAGCCGACAACAGAGATGAAGGAGGACTTGGCCAATATAGGGAAGTTAGTATTATCCCAAAGGCTAGAGCAGTAGTAGTAGGAGGCCACCTCCATTGCCAGCTTGTAGCTCTATACGTAGCTTTCACTGCAAGGTCTCTCTGCACCCATGTCTGCCTAAACTTTGCAAGAACATGCAAGCTTTCCAGACATCGTTGAGATGGAATGGGTGCAGGGAGCCCTTCATTACCTTCAACATTGCATGAATGATGGGCTGAAGGAGATGACAAAGCTACCATCCATCTCATAAACCAAGGAGAAGGATGCTACCCTACAAATGGTTGATGAGCCATCAGGAACCCCTATAGGAGGAGGAGCTCTGCAAGAGAAGAATGGAAGAAGGATGACTAGATGGAATGCAAAAATAGATCCAAGAGCTCCAGCAAGCTAATAGAGAAATGAAGAAAGAGATGGAGGAAATTAAGGAGATGATAGGAAAGACCAAGAGACTGTGCAAATGCAGGAGGAGTTGGAGAGGGAGAATGAAAAATAATCGAGAATGGAAGGACAAATCACCTTGATCCTAGAAGAGCACATCAAAATCATAAGAGACACCCAGGACATGGTTGACATAGATAAAGCGGTGCTAGTTAAGACAGAAGCCAGATATGTAGTTCTAGACATAGAAAAGTTTCTAGAAGCCAGATATGTAGTTCTAGACATAGAAAAGTTTCTAGAAGTGTATGAGCTGGACATGGAGAGAATGGAATAGTGGGAAGGTCATACGATAGATGACCTTAAGGAGGTTTGGGGTGCTTATCCAGAAAAGATAACAATAGTAATGCAAGCCCCCATACCTTCCTCTACAAACAGTTGGCTCCCCACCAATCAAGAGGTGGAAATTCAAATGGAGGGTTTGGAGATCCAGATCTAGCCCTGACAGTAGGCCCAGAACTAGCAAATGTTTTGGATGTACTAGCCAATGGAGCGGGAAACGAAGCTAGGAGTAGTGGAGGAGGCACTTGCAAAGAAGAGAGAAGCTACACAAGGAAAACGAGCAATGAGGTAAGAAATCAAAGCGTTGAAAAAGAGATTTGCAATTTTGAAAGAAGAAGGGGAAAAACTAGCCACACAACTCGAAGGGAAGGGAAAGGAGATAGTTCTATGGACGAGATCAATGATGGATCTCATCACTCAGAATGAATTAAAGGAGCATGCATGGACATGAAGAACCTGGAAGAAACACTGAGTGATGAGGCCACTCTCAGAGTTCAAATAGAAGAGGTGGATGCACTAATTGAAGAAATCAAAGAGCAGCAAAAACAAGATGGCAAGACCATCAAGGCCCTGACCTCAAGAAAAAAGTAGATCAGATAGAACCTACAGAAGAAAGCACATGTGGAGGAAGTGCAGTCCAAGGACAAAATGCTTCAAGACTTCCAAAGCTGAGCCAAAAGAGAAAAAAGGGAAAGGGAGGACATGCAAAGAAAAGTGCAAGAAGAAATGGGACAGAAAAGCTTAAGTGTCTAGAAGGAGAGTGCCCTCGTGAGATGTATGCAGAATCTCATTCAAATGGCATAGTAGCTGGGTGCCATGAGGCCTTCCAACTGGGATGATATTGCTAAATTCTTGTGCTAGTTGGAAGTGCCTAAAGTGGTAGAACAGGGCTAGAGTAGCTCCCAGGCCAGAGTAGCTGGACAAGGACGACTCCCATCCCCCAGATCTAGAGCTGTATAGGGAAGAAGAGGGCTCTTATGACTTGCGGGGCGGCAGCGGGTGAGGAGGCAACAAATCACTCAAAGAGAAACACTTCTAGTGCCCCTTGCCAATGGAGTCACCTAGTAGGCAAACAAAGGGGGGTCCCAAGGTCAGAATCATTAGGCATACCACCCTATGGGTGGAAATGGAGTTGGAGTGGGAGAAGAGGGCCAAGAGAGCCAAAATAGATCGTCTCTAAAAGATGATACAGAAAAGGGTCATACATTCAAGATATGAAGCAATGGTGTCCAAAGCTACAACTTGGACGGGCACCCGTAATGGTGTGACGGAGTATTTATGGTGATTCTCGCTTCAAGAGCATGTGGTAGCAAGCTAGGATGAAGTCCTAAGTGATGTACTTCATGGATATATTATGAGAGTAGTCATTGTAATAGCATTCAACCTCTTATGGGCCTAAAGTGCCCAACCGGCCACAGTAGTTTAAGTAAGTGTGAACACTTATGGTCATGTATATAAGTGAATATCTCTCATGATGCAACATACTCTCCCATTGTGCAATTGAGTCTTGCTATTGCTAATCCTCTTGCCAATTTCTCTCCCTAATGCATGTTAGTGAGTGTGTGTGAGTAAAGTGAGGTGAGAGGAGGGATGAGTACCCGTAGTGCAACGTAATGGTGTGACAACGCTCGCGAGGCGCAGTGGAATTGCTTCTAAAGGAGTTGTAGAGCTTGGAGACCTCAAGGGTTACGAGCTCGGCCATTGGAAAGATCCTCACGACACTTGCGGTTCACCAGGTAATCTCTTTTTGGATGTGTTTCAAGGAGGGTTAGGGTGACCCCCATAACATTTTTAGCGCCGCTGCCAAGGAGCCATCCCTTGGCTTTTTCCATCAAATTTTCTCTAATCTATGTATTAACCATTGCCCATTATCTTGATTAATGGTTCCCATGAAAAATATGTGGATTTGATGGTGATTTGTGTGTGATTTGGTGTAGAATAGCTCTCTTTTTTGTTTTTGTAAAGAATGCTTTTTGCTTAATTTTTAGCTTAATTTGTTATTTTTATTGTGGTTTTTCATGTTCGTAGGGCTTGCGTATAGTTTGTATTAGGCTTAGTTTGCATCCCCATTGCATTAAACAATGCAAAAGAATGCAGTTCTTAGTGAATGCTAGCTCTCTTTAGTATTAAACATAGAACTAAAATCATTAATTTTAGCTTAATTGTGTGTTTCTTGTTGGAATTGTTGGCGTTATAGTGTTAGCAAGCATTAGAAGTATCTTAATCTTTCAAAAAATTTCTTAAAACCATGAAAAAACCCTTGAATTTGACTAATTTCTCTTAATGGACTGGTTTTTGTCAATTAATCTTGTTCAAGGGGCTCAAAAATTAGAAAATGTGTTAATTGGTGTCTAAATTGATCATGTGAGTAGTTCAAAATCAGTGTTTTTGAGTGTTTTGAGAGCATCGAGATGCATCAAAACACCTAATTACATCAATTTCTTCATCAATTGGAGGAATTTGACTATGTTTGCTTAATATGTCCTTAATTTTAAGTTCAAAAAATATCCCCCCCCCCCAAAAAAAGAAATTCGTATTTCTCACTACAGTCCAAAAAAATGAATTTAATTTTTTCGTGAAGTCCGTTTCACGGTGTGAAACACTTCGTTCTCACGCCCCTGCACAAAAAAAAAATTTAATTTAATTTTTCCATGAAGTCCGCGGAGTTCACGACCATGAAATCGACGCTAAGGTTTCACGGCATGAAACCTTTTGTTCATGCAAAAATAAAAAATCAAATTTAATTTTTTCGTGAAGTTCAATTCACGACGTGAAACACTTCGTTCACGCCCTCGTAAAAAAAAAGAATTTAATTTTTTTCGTGAAGTCCAGTTCACAACGTGAAACGCTAAGGTTTCACTGCGTGAAACCCTTCATTCACGCGTAAAAAAAAAAATCAAATTTAATTTTTCCGTGAAGTCTAGTTTACGACGTGAAACGCTAAGGTTTCACGGCGTGAAACCCTTTGTTCATGCCAAAAAAAAAATCAAAATCAAAATTGATAAACTTCGTGAAGTCCGCTTCATGCCATGAACTGCACCCTGCTAGTTAATGACGTGAAGGGGTCCGTCGACAAAAAAACACCTCTTTTTGGAGACTCGTATCTCCTAAACCATAAATCCGATGAAGGCGTTTGTTTCTATTGTCATGGACCTTACAAAGTGGCAGACTGCACAGTTTGGAATACTTCCATGCTTTGCCCATAGTCAATGACACTTTACAACCCATGTGTGAATGATGTGGCATTGCTCACATGTTCTAAGATTGCCTAAGATGAGTTCCTTCAATGCAACTTGTCTCACAAAATACAACGCTTAACATCTTAAGTGTACAAAATGGGCAATTGTCCATGGTACCCTTGAATGCGCTTACACACTTACAAGCCAAGGTATGAGAGACGGTAAAAAAGAATGCAAAAGACAATACCTAAACATGGGTAGAAGAACATGCTTTAAAGCAGAACCCAAAAGAGAAAGCAAACTACTGTCATTATCTTACATCAATGAGTCACGGTAGATACACCAAAGGGTCATACATTCAAGATATGAAGCAATGGTGTTCAAAGCTACAACTTGGACGGGCACCCCGTAATGGTGTGACAGAGTATTTATGGTGATTCCTGCTTCTTTAAGAGCGTGTGATAGCAAGTTAGGATGAAGTCCTAAGTGATGTACTTCATAGATATATTATGTTTGAGAGATAGAGAGAGATATAGACAAACAAAGAGAGAGGGTGGCACAAAGAGAGAGAGAGAGAGAGGGTGGCACAGAGAGAGAGAGAGAGAGAGAGAGAGAGAGAGTTGAAAAAAAACCCAAGTGGCAAGATTGCCAATTGGGATGGGGAAGGTGGAGGGTTTATTTTTTAAACTTTTTCTATATTATTTTTTTGTAATTACTTTGAGAGAGAGAGAGAGAGAGAGAGAGAGAGAGGGAGGGAGGGAGGGAGGGAGCGACAGAGAGTGAGGGAGAAAGGGAATGATAGAGAGAGAGGGATAGATAGATAGAGAGAGGGAGGGATAAAGGCAACAAGAGAGAGAGAGAGAGAGAGAGAGATGCTTAACACTTAAGATTTCTCCCTCCAGTTTTTGAGGTATAAAATTATAAGAACCTCCCCTTCTGTTCTTGAAATTATTTCCCTCTCTGAAATAGAAGAAAGATCTTGTTTCACCCTGTTTTGGCCTAGAGAGAGAAAATGTCTACAAAGAGATTATCCAAAATTGAGATATCTTTGGATATAAAAATCCTCCTAGTGTCTAAAATGGATTCCTCTGAAACAAAAGTTCAAAGAAAACTTTCCAAGGTGCATTAGGAATTAATTAAAAATGTGTATAAGGGACCTTAGCCCAAGGGTCTACATTTTTAGAATTTTTTGGATTATGGTCCAATTAAGGTTCCAATGGGCCAATTGGATTAATCCAAGTGTTGGGATGAGATAAATCCAAGATAATAAAAGAAAATACCCAAAAATGAGTAAATGCTCACATAAGATGAAGAGTTGACTGAGTACAAGGTTTATTAGTTAAAGATATTACTAAAAAAATGAGATATTTTAGAATAATGATGCATTTTTGACACCTTGGTAAGGAGAGGGGGACTCTTGAGGTAGGCACCTTTTTCACGTGTGGAAGGGTCGAGGTTTGGTGGGGAGGACTGTCGTGTCCGTGATGGGGGTGGAGGGGTGGTTGAGG
This sequence comes from Cibotium barometz, assembly GCF_041138505.1. Lineage (NCBI taxonomy): Eukaryota > Viridiplantae > Streptophyta > Polypodiopsida > Cyatheales > Cibotiaceae > Cibotium > Cibotium barometz. Next base: position 6,033,739 of record NC_141069.1, on the reverse strand, counting down.
GTGGAGCCTTGGACAGAATGTGGCGGAATGCAGTGTATATTCCCAATTGCAATGATAAAAAGGGTGGTGAGGGTGGGATGGGTGAGGGAGGTGGTGTTGGAAAATGAATGGGGGAAGAAGAAGGTTGGGGATGGAAGAATGGGAGGGTGTATGTTACAAAGGGGTGTTGGGGATGGGATGGTTGGGTGCTGGTAGGGGGGAAGAAGAACCGGGTGGTGGAGGGGGAGGTGGGGGAGAGGAGGAGCATGGGGGTGGGGGTTGGAGACTGTCTCATGGCTGTCATCACCACCATCTTGGGCATTAGGGGCATGAGTTGCTTCAGTAGCATCAGCTAGGCCATGGGATTTAAAAAAAGCCTCAACAAAGCAGCAGCAGCTACCGCTTCCTTGAAGGTGTATTCTAGGGGGAAGGCGACGTGAGAATCGTCAAGCTAGCAGATGCTAGTGGTGGCCATCACCTGCATCTGTTCATGGCACCTATGGTATAAAATGAGGAGAACCTCAGCAGAATATGGGGAAGAGCATCAGTGCGGAGGGAGAGGTATGAGCTATTAACTATGTGCTAGCCTATATTTTGTAGATAATGTAGAGCCTCGATTGAAATCTGGGAGGATGCATGTATTACAACAATCGGCTATACATTCCCAATGATGAGGAAACAAAGGGAAAAATTCTGAGAGAAGCCTATGATAGCCCAATAGCTGGACATTCAGGGTTCATAAAGACCTACATGTCTGTAAAGAAGAGCTTCTTCTAGCCAGGACTCAAAAAGGATATACTTAATCATGTGCGCTAGTGTCTAATATGCCAAAGAGTCAAGCCAGAAAGGGTTAAGATGCCAGGAAAGCTGCATCCCTTAGACATTCCACAGATGAAGTGGGAATGTGTCAGTATGGATTTTGTTACTAGATTAATGAGTCGAGTTCTTGGGTACAAATTGGTCGAAGGATGCATGTATTACAACAATCGGCTATACATTCCCAATGATGAGGAAACAAAGGGAAAAATTCTGAGAGAAGCCTATGATAGCCCAATATCTGGACATCCAGGGTTCATAAAGACCTACATGTCTATAAAGAAGAGCTTCTTTTAGCCAAGACTCAAAAAGGATGTACTTAATCATGTGTGCTAGTGTCTATTATGCCAAAGAGTCAAGCCAGAAAGGGTTAAGATGTCAGGAAAGCTGCATCCCTTAGACATTCCATAGATGAAGTGGGAATGTGTCAGTATGGATTTTGTTACTAGATTACCATCAGTGCAATCAGGTTACAACTCCATTTTTGTGGTAGTTGACAGACTAACCAAGGTTGCCCATCTGATTTCAGTAAAAGAAACCTACACTCAAGTGGATGTTGCCAGAGTCTTCTTCAAAGAGATTTTTAGGCTGCATGGCTTACCCAGAAGGATAGTGAGCGACAGAGATCCTAAATTCACGTCAAGGTTCTAGACTGCATTCTTCGAAGCAGTGGGAACTTCTTTAGATCTCAGTACAACTTGTCATCCCGAGACAGACGGCCAGACTGAAAGAGTGAACCAAGTAACTGAAGATATTCTTCGATCATGCTGTGGGAGGGGTAGAGAACCCAAGAAGTGGCTAAGCTACTTACATCTAGTTAAGTTTGCTTACAATGCCTCTTATCTCACTGAAGTATTGGGATGAGCCCATTCAAAGCTCTGTAATAACGAACAAGATTGCCTCATGCAATTAACTTGGTCCGACCCATTCATCAGGGTGGAGATGTCCAGAGACAGATGCTTGATGATATGGAGTAGCAAATGCAAGCAATCTGCAAAGATATTAAGGCTGCCCACCAGGATAGACAAATGAAGTATGTTGAAAGAAGAGAATGGAGAGGGTGTTTGAAGAATCAGATATGGTCTTCATTCATGTATGACCCAAGAGAAGTTCTTTATCTCCAGGGAAGTACAAGAAGATGTCTCCTAGATACTGTGGACCATACGCTGTTACAAAGAAAATAGGAGATCTAGCCTATGAACTTCTTCTACCTCCCCATCTCAAGGTACATAATGTGTTCCATGTCAGTTTACTTAAAACATATGTACCTAGCCAGAGTCATGTGCTGGATGATGAACACTTGACTTCTCGGACTCAAGGCGAGATGGAACTCCAACCCAAAGAAATCCTAGATGTTCAGGAGAAGGCTCTCAGGAACAGAGTCCTTAGAGAGTTCTTGGTCAAGTGGAAGTTTTACCCTTTAGAGGATGCCACTTGGGAAAAAGAAGATCAACTGATAAAGGACTACCCCCGCTTTTTTGCGAGATGAGGACATCTCGTGTTTTTTAAGTGGGAGAGGATGTAAGGTTCCTCCTCAGCCCCAAAAAGATGTATAAGTTCTCCTTAAAGTGGATCTTCACTCAGAAGGATCTCAACATGCAGGATCTCAACATGCGCCAAAGAAGGTGGATGCAGACCCCGCAGGAATTTGATTTTGAAATCAAGTATCGCCCAGGCAAAGAAAATGTGGTAGTAGATGCCCTCAGCAGAAAAGCCTCCTTGCTTGCAATTACTATAGTGTCAAATCCTTTGATTATTGAAGTAAGAGAGAAGATCATGCAGGATAGATTCTTTAGCCCTATTGCTACCATACTTATGCAGGAAAGAAAAACTCCACAGGAGTTGAACCGAGTTCAAGGGTACAGCCCTGGATGATGGAATTATGTATTATAATCGTAGGCTATGCATTCCCAATGATGAGGGAACTAAGGGTCAAATTCTGAATGAAGCCCATGATAGTCTTATTGCAGGAAATCCAGGTTTCATCAAAACCTACATGTCTATGAAGAAAAGCTTCTTTTGGCCTGGTCTAAAAAAGGATGTGCTTAATCATGTACGTCAATGTCTGACCTGTCAGAAAGTCAAGGCCGAGAGAGTAAAAATGCCTAGGAATTTACATCCATTAGACATCCCCCAAATGAAGTGGGAATGTATCAGTATGGATTTTATTATTACTGGATTACCTTCAGTGCAATCAGGTTACAACTCCATCTTCGTGGTAGTTGATAGACTAACCAAAGTTGCCCATCTGATTCTAGTAAAAGAAACCTACACTGCAGTGGATGTGGCCGGAGTGTTCGTCAAGGAAATCTTCAGATTGCATGGCCTACCCACCAGGAGAATAGTAAGTGATCGAGATCCCAAGTTCACGTCAAGATTCTAGACTACATTTTTCGAAGCAATAGGAACCTTCTTGGATCTCAGCACAGCTTACCACCCCGAGACTGATGGTCAAACTGAAAGGGTGAACCAAGTAATCGAAGATATACTTCGGTCATGCTGTGGTGGCAGGGAACCCAAGAAGTGGCTAAGCTATCTTCACCTAGTCGAATTTGCCTACAATGCTTCTTATCACCGAAGTATTGGGATGAGCCCTTTCAAAGCTCTGTATGGACAAGATTGCTTAACTCCATTAACTTGGTCCGACCCATTGATTAGGGTCGAGATGTCCAGACAGATGCTTAAGACGATGTGACCAGTTCAGGAAAATTCAATCAAATCACCCACCGAATCTGAAATTAAATTGAGACCTTTGATTTTGATCCGAGGAAGATTATAAAATTCGAGAAATTCTACTTGGGAATCAAGACCTGTGATCTAGAAGTCTTGGGATACAGAATTACGATATACTCATTGTATTCAAAAGAAAATCAAAACTGAAAACTTGCATAGAAACCCTGTTTTCTTAAAGGACTGTCTTACGCCAAAATGCTGGAGGGAGCATTTGGTATATGTGTTTTTCTAAGGGAACTTCGGTTACAACAGCTGGCAGGGAATGTTCAAAGGACGGTCCATGCGGCAAAAACCTACCCAGGTCTTGACTAGCCTGGGTATGGTGAAAAATGGTGTGCTTCCGGTACAATGGGCGAGGGCCGACGAAGTGGTCCTCCCTAAGTGAAGTGCCAGGACTCCTAAGGAGGATCGTGGAGGGTTCTAACCAGCCGATGCACGGGCTCGCGGTTCTTAGGACACCCATGCGTATGTCGTGGAAGATATATATATGTATGATGATGATGAGAAAATTATTTTGTAATCTATTTACTGGATCTCATTTTGGTGACCTACTAGTCTCAACGGAGAGTCCAGAGTGATACTGTTTTGTGAGAAACAAGGATTGAATGGAAATTTTGAGTTATGACATCTGTAACCATTTGTCAATGGATTATTTTAAAAGTTAAAGTTTAAAGAGGAGTGTGTGTGTATCTGTATTCTAAAGCAAAAGTTAAGAAAGGCATTCAATTATGGGTGGGTGAGTACTTGTCTGGTTCTACCAATTCCAGAGGTTGGGGGGTGGCTAACTCATGGGCCGAATAGGCTGGAATCAATAGAGTTTTAATAATAAAATTGATTAATAGGAATACGCTTAGAACTCGAGTAGTTAATTAAAAGCCTAAAGACTTCTCTGATGAATAGATCAACGGCTGTGCCTGATTCAATTAGGAAAAAAGCGTTGATTCCTTTAAGTCTGTAATAGTTTCCCTTCTATCTGATTTAACCAGATGAAGGTTAATTCAATATCTTGACCGCGTTAGAGAAATTCACGTTATAAGAAAATAAAAAAGGTAGCATAGAGGCTACAAGTAGTAGTACCATGTCCAATACAACACAAAATGAGCTTAGTGTATAGCCAAGGTGGAACTAGCATCACAACACACAGTAGACTAGGAATCGACATGGTGTTTGGGAATTCTGTTATCGGTACAGTAGCTGCAAAGAGTGTTTGTGGCAAACGTGGCGGCTTTGGTGCGGCCACCAAGAAAAAGGGAGGGGGTAGAAGGGTTTCGCCAACACTTTGGTTTTGCTGCTGCAAAAGAATCCCTAATACACCTAACCCTACCCATTCATTTTCCACTTTAAAAACATATCTAACCCTATTCTCTACCCTCGACACATTCCCCCCTCCCTCCATTTTAAAAATTTTCCCACCTAGTCCCCCCTCTCTACCACACACACAAAAATCATATCCAGCCCCTTACACACGCGTGAGCGTGCGCACACACACACACGCACACACATAATTTCACCCACCTCCTTACACACACACACACGCACGCACGCACGCACGCATGTATGTATGCACGCACACACACATTTTACTTGCCAAAGAAAAGACACACACATTGTCGCTTGCAAAAAGGGTAAAAAATCCCATCGAAAATGTTATAAGATTGTCTTGTTGTACATGTACATACATTGTGTGCATGAGTGTTTTACAAGCCTCTTGTGTCGTATATAGCTTCATCATCATATTTTTGTATCTAGGCCTCTTGTATTATCCCTCCACTTGATTTATTTTTTGAGGGCAAGGTAGTAAAGAAATGATTGCCAAAGCTATGTTACATTTCATTAGGTATGGCAAAGGTTTCAAAATTTTATTCTGAAAGTTGTGTGAGTTTCATGTTTTGTAAGGAAATATATTTGTACATTTACAAGATTGTTGGTTTTATTTTATGTATATGAAAAACAAAAAAAAAACAAGATTTTGTGTGTACACTCATGGTATTAAACAATGAAGTTTTTTTTTCCCACACAAAGAAGAGTGGCTATATACATGCATATATACACACATGCATTCATACACACATATGTTGACACAAGATAACAAAATGTCTATATAGGATGAAGAAAGTAGTGAAGCAAAAAGTAACTTTGGATAAGATCCCTCCTATAGCTTCATCAAAGAGGCCCAGAAAGGAGAGAAAGCAAGTAACAAGGAGAAGGATGGGGCACTTACTATAGGTGTAGAAGAAGACAAGCAAGAGGAGCATCTCACACAAGAGAATGTGGGTATGGGAAAAGGCATTGGGAACCCTATCGCATTGGTCAAACATATTGATCTTGGTGATGATAAGGATGATAATAGTTTTCTTATTGAATCTAATGTTCAATTGGCAAGAGGAGGGGATGTTATTACACAATGTTATGTCCTTAGTGTAGATCAATGTCCTAAGATACCACTTTGCAAGATAATTTCCATATGCACATGTGAGAGGTATAAGAAAGGATATGGGGTCTTAAAGATTGCATTTCAATATGAGACATACTTGCTAAAGAAAGGGGACATTCATTATTTCTCTTTACAAGAGTAACTGTGAGGAGGTCAGAGTCACAATAGAGATGACATAAACTTCACCTGGTCTCAGTTGTGGAAGGAAGTGGATAAGTAGTTTGAAAAAGAAATTTCATCCAAGAAGGAATGGAAAATCATGAGTAAAAAGATGTTCTTTGTTTGGAAAGGCAACAACCACTGTACCATAGCATGGATGTAGGTCATCTTGGAGTTATACTCTAAGGATATAGATAAACATGTTAGCGTGATGTCCACCTTGATTGATCGAAGGAGGGTTCTTGAGATCTCTTTGTTGGCTTGCCTATACAGGAGGATGAACATGTAAATAGCTTTTATGTGTGATTATTTTGCATATTTTAAGAATGATTTTCTATATTGTGAATCTAAAGACCACCTATTGAATATGCTTAATGTAGGCTTAATGAACATGATGTGATGAAGCCTAGCTTGTATGATATTTTTATAAAGACAAATAATATATGTGAATGTAATGAAAAGACATACATTGGCTCTTTGAATGAAGCCTAGAGATTAGACTTCTTGAAAAAAGGAAACATAAGGCTAGGCAACCATGGTTTTCTTTTACGTGAGGTTATTTGTCTAGGCTGGTCTTCCAGGTATGCTTTGTAAGATATGTGCTTTTCTTTATATGAAGAGGTTACAATATGTAAGGTTACATGGCTAGGCAAGTCTTCCATGTATGTTTCTTAGATATGTGTTGATTATTGACTATATTCTACAGTACTCTAATAAGCTAAAGCTAGTAATAGATAGCAAAGCTAGTAATAGATAGCATTGATATAGAAGTCTACCAGCAGAGCAGACCAAATGGAAGAAGCGGAGAGAAAAGAGAAACCCAAAATTCAGAAAAGGATCTCTAATAATATGGGAAAGGTATGTCTAGTTATTGAAAGAAATATGTATTCCTACAATATTTAGTTAAGACCCAGCTAATGTCTAGTTAGTTTGCTACTAATTTCCAGGATTTTTTCAAAATTTTTAATTTACCCCGAACGTATTAGAATACGAACAGTCCAAAAAAAATCAGAATCCCAATGGTTTTCTTGGAATACGAAAAACCAATAGTTTCGGGAAAATAAAAAAACAAAAAAGTTCGGAATGTGAAAGGTCAAAAGTTTTCGGAATCCGAAAGGTCAAAAGATTTCCCAAAATTCAGAAAGTCAATAAGTTTCCCGGGAATGCAAAAAGCCAAAAGGCTCCAAGAAAAAAAAAAAGAATTCTATAGAAATTTTTTTCTCAAATTTCAAAAATTTTTCTCTTTTTTAAAGCTTTTAAATTAAAGAGAAACCTTTTTTTAAATAAATATTAAGCTTTTTAAAGCTTGGGTTTTAAACCTTTTAAATTTTTTGATTTAAGGGGGTGGTGATTTTCACCAAGCGATCCCCCCTCCCCCCCGGCACGTGTTGCGATTACTATGTGAGAGAGAGGAGAGCGTCTCTCCTCTCTCCACTCTCCTCTCTCCTTCTTCTTCAATCATCAAACCTTCTCTCTCCACCCCCTCCTTCTCTGTTAACATAGAGGAGGATTAACCTTTAATTAAATTTTACTTAATTATAATTAAAAATTAATTATGATTAATGTTTAATAAAACTATGCCTATTAAGAGGCATTCACACATGACGCGGGAGAGAGAAATAGAAGGAAAATTCTGTTTTGAGAGGAGAAGAGAACCCCACGCACATGGGAGAGCATTCAGTGCATCAATTGGTTGCCCCATACGGCATTTCAGCAGAAAATTAGCAAAAAAATCAATAGCATCACCGTGAAAAAACTGCCAAAATGCATAAAAATATTTTTTTTTCATAAAAATACTCTAAAAATATCTTAAAATTTTAGGAAATTTTCTCAAAAATTATAGAAATTCAGGGAATTAACTCTACCACAATAAAATGTGTGGTATTTTGGTAAAAATTTCATAAAACCAAAAAAATTAGGAAAAATAGCATTGAACTCACAGAATTCCCCCACAATGTCGATTCGTCTATTGAATAATAGAAGAAACAAACATTCCAACCGCCATATCGATGATCCACATGATAATCATCAAAACAAATCAACAAAACAACATTTTTATTTAGTAAATAATAAACTTTACTTTTAAAAATGCTAAAAATTGGGATAAGAAAGAAAAAATGACAATGAGTGCGGGAGGACGGTGGTGACGAGCGGCTATAATGGAGCTCTTAAGCCATACTCAAGCTCAATGGATAGGAAACTTTCCACGACACATTAGGGTCGGGTTTCCCTAATAGAAGTCAAAGATAAAAAAGGTAGCACATGGAAAAAAGCACAAGGGGCACACTAGGAAAATTATGAGCTCATTTTGGGGCTCTCTAAGGAGTTTCATGCTCTTGCTCTCTCTAGAAAATGGGGCTATGGTGAGCCTTATAAATCTTATGTTAGAATCCCTCCATGAGACATATCATTAAGAAGCTTATGATTAATGGATTTCAAATATGCAATCTTCGACAACTTTCTTTCTCAAGATACACAATAAACAAGATTTAAGATACCACATCATCACTTTTGGAACCACTTTTCGAGGAGCTTCACTATTGTTAACAATCCTAATATGGGATTGATCATGGTGATAGACACAAGATTAAGCATAAGATTAAGCTGGGTTAAACCACACTAAAAACTCCATGACTAGAGAGAGAGAGAGAGAGATTTCACACTCAACACAAGTTCTCTATTGCATTCACAATGAACCATACAATGATATAGGCCTTTTAGCCTTATCACACTTTATACATCATCATCCATTGGGCGCCCCCTTTTTCACTATCTTGGTCAACGCTCACACACCATACAATATCACATGTGGCATTCTTATCTTACCACAATATCTTGCACCTCTAGGGTTCCCACATACACACAACACCGTGAGATTACATCTCTCAACACCCCCTCTTAATCGAGGTGTTCCACAACTCACCCATCACCCATAACACCAATGTAGCATTTCCAAATGCAATGCATTTCTCAACACTTCCCCTCAATGTGAAATTGGAGTAATAGTCAACAAACGTGTGTGCGTGTATCTACCATCTTAGACACCTAGTCCATTTTGAGCCAACTTGCTCATAGTGGAACCATTGAGTCCGATTTGAACATAGAAGTTCAGGTGGGAACTAACCCATGCACATGCACCTCGCACGTGCGCATCACTCATGCACACATCACAACAACCATTTTGAGCTTCTTGGTGAGCTCACACAAGGCAATTCTCATTCGAATGGGTGAATATGCATCTCGTTTTGAGCATGCAGGCTCGGGTACAGTTACCCCTAAGTACATGGGTGAAATGTTTTGCAACTTCCATTTTTATCGTAGTCGGGTAGGGTACCCACAAAATTCACGTGGTTGAAAATACCACGGCATTTGTAAAGCCGATATTTGCTTGCTATTTCAAGGCACTATGAAGAGAGATAATAAAAACATGTGACACACACTAGTCACCAAAGAGATGACCTGCATGGTGGTTCTCCATATCCAACATACTCCAAAACTGACCCCAACTTGGCCATCTTCACATCCATGTGACTCATTAAGTCACATCTAAATCAAAAACATGTGACTCATTTAGATGTGACTCATTAAGTCACATCTAAATCAAAAACATGTGAACAAGGGCTTAGCGTGGAGGATTTTTATACCATAGGATTTTAAAACCCTATCCTTATCCTTTTCTAAAATAACGAGTGGCCTTCGGCTGCTCATAACTGGTGGTGATGTAGCTGCCTATCGCTACTCTCTGAGTGCTCCTTCAGCAAGGTCTCACCATTTTATTATCGTTGTTGCTACGCTCTGTTAGCTGCTACTATGCTCTACCATGCTATACGGGCTATTGTTTCTTCAACTTTGCGTCCACACATGCTCTAGGTCTCTCAACACCAATCTTTGAGGACGATCTCTGCCTTTAAGCGCAGTTTCCTTGAGATGTCACCAAGATGGTCTTCTACATTGCCAAGCCTTCTCGACTTCTTTTGTTTTTTTATTTTTTTACTGTATTAATGAGGTCCGATGCTTTCTTGTTGTTCACTGCAGTGTGGTCATCGGCCCCAGCCCCTTTGTTATGTGCACAGAACAGCCTTACTTTGGATTACCTTCTCTCTCATTAACAACCCCAAGGTGTTGATCTTCCATCCATGACATTCTTAGCCATCCAAATGGATTCCATAAGCTCCCTAATGAGATAAAAAACACAGCTCTCTTTGCTGCAAGATTCTTTGCCTCTTCAGAACTCCAAGCTGAGGTCTTCCATGACCATTGACATGGCCTTCATGAGCTCCATGATGTGCATGCTCCAACCATGCATGCACATTCAACAAGGATGCTTTCTTCATGGATTTCTTGCAAGAAATCCAAGGTGTACAACCATTGTGAAAGCCTAATTTCTTCCACCACCTTTGCTCATCTTTTATGCACATATCCATGAGTGCATCTTCCTCTTGATGCAGACACATGTGGAATCCATTGAGTCCATCATCTCACTTGCCATCATCTTGACAATCATGCACCTCCACAAGAGCATTATCCCATGCTCAATAACCAAAAACATTGAGGCAAAACTTCACAAATCACCTCCACAAACTTCTTGGTAGCTTCCTTGTAGAAATTGAAGACTCCATAGCCTTCATACTTGCTGAAAATATTTATTTCAGCTTCTTTGATGATGAGCAAGCTCTCCATGTTGCAAAACTCTCATTTGCAACTGCTTCTTTGATGTTGATAAAGACTTCATAGTCTTCATATTGCTGAAATCTTCATTTTCAGCTTCCATGGGTTGCTAATATCTTAATTATCTACTTAATCATCTTATTAGTCCTTCAACATGATCTTAATAACTTGTTATGAGCTACCCTAGATCGATGCTTTTTAATACTATGTAGGATATTCTCCCATGCCTTTTAGGATTGTTGATCTTCCTAGGGCCATTTGTTTAGAGATTGTATGTATAGGGACACTCTCTTAACTCAACCTTATTGACTCTATTTCTATCATCCCCTTTGTCAAAAGCATCCTGGATCAAGACCATTGACTCACCCTTGCCTACCCTTTTTGGTCGTCTCCTCCTACCTTTTATAGAGGTAGGAATCTATTGGGGTGAACATTGGGAACATATTAGCACATTTAATGGTGCTATAATTTGTGTCCTGATTCTACACTAATCTTCTTAAAAGTTTGGTGAAAGTTGTCGCTTTCCCACGTGTTCTGTATGGACAGTTCTTGATTAGGTAGTTGACTCCACACTTTGTACATGTAAATGATACTGGAGCTGTTTTACTTGTTTTATGGGGCACCTAGTTTGTGTGGGTGCTCTGCTACCCTACAAGGTCCTTGATAATAAAGCATTATATATGGGGCCTCTGAGTTGTTATGTTTATGTCTCTCCCTTGTTGAGATATCGAGCTCAACTATAGTACTGTAGACATTGATGACCCATGGGTGATAGTTTCTGCACTTATACCATTGGCATGGTTGGTGAGATTATGGTTGATATGCTTTGCTAGTGAATGACAGGCTATGTGACAGCCACTTTGTAGTACTAGAGCTATGGCATAGTTATAGTGCGTGCTCATATAGTCGAGTTTCCATTATAGAATGGCTAGTGTATGTTATTGCAGGAGAGTAATTTCCCTTATAGTATGTACTCTTATATTTTTTGTTATATGGTTGTAGAGAAGAGAAGAAGATAGAAGAAAATTCAGCCATCCATCTCTTTGTTGTGTCTTACTCTCTCTTGTGTATTTGGGTTTTCTTACAAGGAACTCAAGCTCTCCCTCTCCTCCACATTCTCTATATGGTATCAGAGCTTGGTTCAAGCTAAGGAGTTGAGCAGCAAGAAAAGGAAGCTACGAAGGCAAAGGAAGCAATACACAAGTAAGAGCACCATCATCTCTTCCCCTTCTTGTTTAGGTAGTATGACACCCCCTGGGTAGCTATGAGAGCTACACATCTCCAATTGAGGAGATGTTTTCACAGCGGTGGAGGTTCTTGTGTGCTGTGCAGTACTTTGTACTAAAGTTTTTTTGTCTAGATTTGCATTTAAAATGCATTTTGGTCTCCATTTAGTCACACGTATTTTTGGGCAGTTCCGAGACATTTTGGGTGGTTGAGAATTGTCTCTACTTGAAACCTGGTCTCACTGGCAGTGCAACACTACATTTTAGGAATGCAGACACTGTTTACACATGCATTACTATTCTTGGATATATGTACATGTACTCTAGTCACATCTTGTAACATATAGGTTGTGTTGAAGTACCATTGCAGGTAGAAGATGCTGATGTGTTACAGGTTGCATATAGAAATTATATGTTTGCAGGTTTCAAGTTGCTAAAGAAAAACATGTTTGATGGACTCAATCAGATTGTCAATGAAGCTACCATGCTTGGAAGTTCAAAATGACCAATTTCCTGATGGGTAAAGAATTTTCGGACTATGTCGAAGGAGACAATCAAGAGCCTCTAGGGTTGCCTAAAGAGAATGTCACTCCAACAAATGTAAAGGCATTGAAAGACTAAAACCAAGGTGCAAGGAAATTCATATATTGGCTTTCAACTAGTGTCATGAATCTAATGATAGGACACATACAAGATGCCAATACTCTAGCAATTCCATGGCAAAACTTGGTGTGCTAGGAAATTGCAGCTAAAACAAGAGTTGCATACTATGGAGAAGAAAAGCATGTCTATCAATGAGTATGCTTTAAATATCAAGGGAATTGTTAAATCCCTTGGGTGTATCAATGTATCGGTAGAAGATGATGATTTAGTGAGCATCTGTCTGAATGAGCTTGGTAAAAGTACAAGCCATTCAAGACCTCCATTCCAATTAGGGAGAATGTTCCCAACTTTCAAGACTTAGTGTCTATGCTGATTATAGAAGAAAGTATTTAGGTGAGGAATCTTCTTTACAAAGAAGGAACACATCAGAACATGCCTTCTAATCCAATTCACGTAGATGCAGAGGTAGAGGTCATGGGTGGTAGCCGATACAAAAACCAAAATCATGGACAATAGTCTAATGATTGATAGGCAATAGTAGCACTCATACATAGGTGGAAGAGGCCAATCTAGAGACAAAGGGGCCCGAGGGGCCAAGGTGGTTGGCAAGGAAATCAGAGAGCAAATAGCATAGAGTGCTATTATTGTGGAAAATCACGGCACATGGCAAAGGACTACTTTAAAAAGTAGAATGACATTAAAAATGAAAAGTTGCATCATCGAGTAAATAAGGTGGTGATGATAGAAGTGAGAAGTTATTTGTGATGCAACAAATGCTTAGTTCTACAACATGAGATGTGTTAGGATCTAAAGATATATGGTACGTCGATTCTACTACCTCGAACCACATGACCAGTCATGGTGAGTGGTTTAGAGACATGCGAAAAATAGAAAAACTAGGTTATGTAGAAATAAGTGATGATATTATGCATCCCATTGTGCATGTTGGTAGAGTGCCATTATCTATGTAGGATGGAAAAATGAAATACTTGGCAGTACTTCATGTTCCAAATATTACAAAGCTTTGGTTTTTGTTGGATAAATATTTGAGCAGGGTTTGTAATAAGTGAAGTTTAATTCTCAAGATGTTTTATGGAAGACTTCAAAAATCAGTGTCGCTTGGTTGTTGGCAAAGGGTTACAAAAATGGTAGGATGTTTACTTTGGATGTGAACATGTCTGAGGTAAAGGCATCCATGTTTGTGTATAGAACAAGTGCCATTATAGGTATTCACATACGGCCCAAGCACATTGATCATGTGAATATACAGCTTAAAGTCTATGCAGGCCCAAAATATTGTTATAGGTTTGCCAAAGTTTGAGGTTGATGGTATGCATAAAGTATGTGAAGCATTCCAGCTTGGGTAATAAGCATCTGGTCAATTTGTTGTCACAATAAATGACAACTTCCCTTTCACAGGCTCACCCATATCACCAAGTAGCTTTTTAAACCAAGCTATCTCACCAAGTAGCTTTTTAAACCAAGCTATCTCACAAGCTGCCACAGTAGCGCCCCTGTACTCTACCTCTATACTGGAAAAAGAAACTATTGGCTATTTCTTACTACTCCAACTAACAACAACACTCCTAAATGAAAACCTAAAGCCACTAGTAGACCTCATGTCTGACACTACCAGCCCAATCAGCATCTATGTACCCCCATTTAGTTATATCTATATACTAGCCTCATAGAAAAGTTCATAATTGGCAGTGGACTTTATGTATGTGAGAATCCGTCTAGCCACTTCTTACATCTACATCTTCTTAGATGTGATTAGACAGATTCTCACGTACATAAATTCCACTGCTAATTATGAACTTTTCTATGAGGCTAGTACATAGATATAACTAAATGGGTACATAGATGCTGATTGGGCTGGTAGTGTCAGACATGAGGTTTACTAGTGGCTTTATGTTTTCATTTAGGAGTGTTGTTGTTAGTTGGAGTAGTAAGAAATAGCCAATAGTTTCTTTTTCCAGTATAGAGGTAGAGTACAGGGGCGCTACTATGGCAGCTTGTGAGATAGCTTGGTTTTAAAAGCTACTTGGTGATATGGGTGAGCCTGTGAAAGGGAAGTTGTCATTTATTATGACAACATGAGTAGCATACAGTTGTCTAGTAACCTAGTATACCATGCTAGAACAATATTGAGGTGCATTATCATTTTATGAGGGACAGGGTTCTAGTAGGTGATGTGGATCTAGTATATGTCAATACAGAGGATCAGGTCGTTGACATTTATGGACCGACCATTGTATGTTATTGTACGAGAGTACTTTCTCTTATAGTATGTACTCTTATCTTTTTAGTTATATGGTTGTAGAGAAGAGAAGAAGATAGAAGAAAATTCAGGCATCCATCTCTCTCTTGTGTGTGTGGTTTTGCTTGCAAGGAACTCTTGATATCCCTCTCCCTTTCATTCTCTTTATCCTCTTCCACATTAGAGAGAGGTTTGAAACATGGACACTCGCATTACTCCTTACATAACATAGACATTGGACATAATATCCTCTGAGTTGTTATATTGATGTCTCTCCCTTTCCTTTGAAACATGAGCATTGGCATCACTCCTTGCACAACGTAGAAGTCGAGAGAGAAATATCATACGGCTCCACATAATAGTCATGATTAAGTCCAGACTCCCATAGATATTCACTTTCTTCCAGCTATTCTTCGACCAAAACTTAATGAGGGTAATCTTTTAGTGGAGGTGGTTGTGGTGGTAGGGTACGTCAGGTACCCTATAAATTCCTTATATGTATCCTTATCTTGTCATAAGAGTAGGTCTTATATTACCATTTTAGGGGTTGGTGGTGTTGGCAGAGCTAGGAATAGTATAGCTGGTAGCACTAGTGGCACGACGCGACTAAGCATTATATCTGCACATGGATGTCTCATGATTTCCAAAGAATTGAGTCTCATTATTGAGATCCATCAGTCTAGCCTAACCCCATCCAGTCCCGTGGGTTAGCCAATCGCGCCCAACCACTGTAGTGATGGGATCCCTTTAAGAATTTGGTTAGGTTTTGTCCCGGGTACCAGGGAAAAGAGTTCCCAGGCCCCCTAGTCGGATATTCATGCAAACTTAAAACTAGTCACACCACTTACACACCCAATATGAAATTGCCTTTTTCACAAATTCAGCTGTCTTTAAAATAATCTTTTAATGAAACTATAGTATCACTGATCATAATCCTCCAAAATATCCAGTTGAATCATTCACTACTTGTATGATTCTGTTTACATATTGAGCACCAGACTGACTCTCTTCTTGGATAAAGGTGTGCAGTGTTGGGAGGTTCCCTTACCTTTTTTAGCGTAACCTTTTTAAGAATTACTAATGTTAGTTCATATTTTTTACTTGCCTGTCCCTACTTTTAGAGAATGACTTGACACTTGGGATGGCATAGATAAAGATGGAGTCTTGTTTTCCTTAAACTAGGATAATTATAACTTATTATCCTCAAATTCTATGGACCACGCATCCAATGTGGTTGGTTTTAACAAGAGTAGACAATCATGTATTCTAGGGTCTCAGACTCCTTTATAGAATCATGGCAATAGATCTTCATCCTGTTGACGCTTTCACACACTGAGAGTTGAAGAAGTTCTTAAGATGAGAGACATAACCCCTCATCAGCTCCTGCTTTTTCTACTTTTTATAGCACTACGCCACTGGGCTCCACTTATTACCACTCCTAGCAAAGCTTGACACAAATATATTCTTAAGCTACGAGTGAAATCAACTTTATCTGTTGGCTTAATCATGCTATACCCTTCCCACCTAACCTTAGGATAAAAGAGGGTGGAAAGAATAGATCTTGGTGAGCTCATCTTGATGTGTCCACATGTTTCACAAAAATGGACTTAATTGGATGGGATCCCCATATCCATTGAACCTTTACATTAGTTTAGTTATATGATATGGCTTCATTGGATTTTTCTTTGGGGCATGATCTTGAGCACTCCCTTGCCACCCCTTACCTATTTTAATTGCCATTCTTAAAAAATCTGTTGGGGGGTAGCTATAGTTAAGACTCAAACTGGCTCATAGGTTGTTTTTGTGAAATGTATATTCCCTCTCTCTTCCTCTCCCCTTCCTAGATGAATATCTCTGTGATACTCATCTCTCCTTCCTAGATGAACCTCTCTGTGATACTCATCTCTCCTTCCTATGACCAATTCTCTATTCAAATGATGCTTTTCATTAATAAATTCTCAATTCACAAATCAAACTCTAGGCTTGTGAAACTAGAGGTTAAGAAAGTGGCTTTTTATACTTTTATGCTTCTAAAATTCTGATAATCTTATGATTTAAATCCATAAATTGTGTAAGATTCATCCCCAGCCCCTTAAGATGTCCAGTATCTTCCCCTGTAATCAAATCCCTCTTCAAAAATATAAAAGATCTTGTTTTTGCCTGTTTTTACCTAGAGAGAGAAAATATTCTAGAGAGAGGTTATTCAGATTTTAGATATTTTTGGATGGAAAAATATCTCTTCTTATGAAAATAAATTCCCCCAAAACAGAAGTTCAAAAAGATTTTCAGAAGGTGCATTAGAAATCAATTATAATGTGTTCAAAAGGCCTTATCCTAGGGGTCTAGATTTTTGAAAAATTTTAAATTAAGGTTCTGAGGGGCCAATCAGATTCATCCAAATGTAGGGAGGAGATAAATAGAAGAAATAAAAAAAATCCCCCCAAAAATGAGTAAATACTCACATAAGATGAAGAGCGGACTAAGGACCAAAGAAAATACTAAAAAAATAAATTTTTGACACCTCAGAGTGGGGATTCCCCCTCATAAAGGAGGCGTCTATTTCACATGTGTGGTGGAGTTTTAAACTCTCAAATATTGAGATATTTCATCTCTCCTCTCTCTTAATTCAAGTCTAGTTCCAAAAAGTAAGCTAAACTGACCCAAAAATGGTCAAAAATTGACCAAACTGATCTGGAAAATTCTAGAATTAGTTTGCTTGGTTAGAAGCTCACTTTTTCCTATAAATAGAAGCCTCCCCCTTTGTAGAAACTTAATAGTATTTTATGCACTCTTATTACTCTACTCCTCCCTAGAGCCAAAAACTGTGAATTTCTTAATAATTCATTAGTTTTTAACCATTCCCTCTTCTAAAGAATTGGTGGCCACTCTTGTTGCAAACAAGAGTAGATCCCTCAAACCATCAAGCCAAAGGAAAGCTCTCAAAAATTCATGTAAGCTAGAAATCCTGCTTTTTCTTTATTCTTTTTTAATGGTTTTCTAATGTTTGTTGCCATATATATAGGCAATGATGTGTGTGAACACACTTAGGACCGCTGGGGCTCTTTTTCCCTCTTTAGGAGGTTTTTTTCCCCGGCTTGTATATACGCCCATTATTCTAGGGCTAACTTATCTTTGTACATTGACACAATCTAATACACTGTGTGTTGTGTGCATTCTTGCTTCTTCTTCTCCTCCAAGCTTTGTGTGCTTTCCTGCAACCCTAATTCCAACAATTGGTATCAGAGCAAGCATCGGCTCCCAGGGCTACGCCGCTAGCACCCTCCGACTCACGTTCTCAGAAATTGCATCTAAGGATGTTTCGGGCTCCGTTTTTGCATTACAAGTTCTGTACAGGTGTTTTCGTCACTTTGTGCAAAAATTTTGACAGTGCAGTTTTTTGTAAAACAGGCATACGTATTCTATTATGGACCGTGCTACATAGCACGAGTTGTTTTTTGTTCAGTCTTTGCTTCATTACAAGTAGCTTTTGCATCAGTTTCAGTCAGTGGCCATGGCTGATAACAGCAATGATGTATTTCGCATGTTGTTTGCTGATGACAAATTGGATGGAGATAGCAACTATCCACTTTCGGCATACATGATGCAGCATGTTTTGGTTGCAAAAGGAGTGTGGAACATTATGCAGGGTATGGATGTACGTCCAAGTTCTATGGATGTAGGATCTGTTGAAGGATGTTGCAGGTTCATGCAGCTCTACTATTGCTGTTGTTTTACCCATTGCTGAACAAGCTCGTTGGGATGGTAAAGGTGCACAGGCTCATGCCTTGATTGCACTTTCTGTCAAACGTAACATCACTCCACATATTCATTCAGCTAAAATAGCAAAACAGGCTTGGGATATTCTAGTTGGTTTGTATGCAGGTCGTAACGAGGCAAAAATCTCTTACCTGCGTAAAGAGCTAGAATCGAAGATTATGCAGGAAGATGATGACATGAATGTTTTTCTTGCTGAGATTAAAGATCTCAAGGAACAGTTGATTTCTGCAGGTGAGATTATTCCTGATCATTCTCTTATGCAGTTCTCTTATGCAGACTGTTCTTGATGCTTTACCTGAGTCATATCAGACTTTTGCTTCCACGTGGAGACTTGTTTTACTGAGGACAAACCTGATGTTGTCAAGTATGATACTTTAGTCAACAAGCTCTTGCAAGAAGCACAGTCCAGGAAAAACAGGGCTAGGCAGCGTGCAGTTGATCAGGCATTTGTTTGCTGCCCAGCAGAGAAGAAGTGGTAAGGCATTTGTTGCTGCCCAGCAGAGAAGAAGTGGTAAGGCAGCCCCTTCCATTATTTCTTCTCCTATTAGTAGGTCTGCAACTTCTTCTCCTTCCACAGGTAGCAACAATAGGTCTGAGAAGGCTCTTGATAAAGGCAAGAAAAAGATCACGTGCAACTATTGTAAGACAATTGATCATGTCATTAAGAATTGCTCCAAGCTAAAGGCTAAAGAGGCAAAGAAGAAAGAGTCAAATGTAGCCACAATAGCGGATGCTTCTACAAATGCAGATTCTGCAAATGTTGTGCAGGATATAGAATGGGAGTTTAGCGTGTATTGCCAGTATGACCCATCTATACATGATGCATGTTTGGCAGCTTCTGTTGACTCTGATGTATGGTATTTTGACATTGGTGCTACAAAGCACATTACCTCGCATCGTGATATGTTCACTTGTCTTGAGGTTGTCTCTAATAGGAATACTGTCACATGTGCCAATAATGCTTCTTACTCAATGAAGGGCATTGGTAAAATTATGCTTACTACTGTAAATGGCAGCGCTTTCACACTTTCAGATGCTTTGTATGTACCAGGGATAAAGAAAAATCTATTGTCTGTCTCTGCGCTTGCTAGACTTGGACTTGTAGTCAAATTTGTGGATGACAGATATACAGTTCATGATTTGACTTCTGGTGAAATGATTATTGCATCTGGCACCTTGTTTTGTGGGCTGTATAGGCTCAATTCTTATGACAAGTGTGTGGAAGATTCAGCAAATGCAGTTTCTGATGAAAAGGCAGTTTCAAATGCAAAACTATGGCATGCTTGTTTTGGTCATCTGAACTTTGCTAGTTTGCTGCGTTTGCAGAAATTTGATATGGTTGCTTCATTGTCCCCTCTTGAGGCACCATTGAAACATGTTTGTGAAGGCTGTATTTTGGGCAAAATGCAGTGTTCTGCGTTTCCAAAGGATGGTTCTGGCGGGCCACTCGCAAATTGTAACTTGTACATAGTGATGTATGTGGGCCTATGCAAACTCCGTCATTTGGTAAACACTTGTAATTCGTGACTTTCATTGATTACTCAAGGCATGCATGGGTATATCCACTGAAGGCAAAGTCCGAAGTGTTTTTGTGCTTCAAACAATTTTTGCTTATGGCTGAAAATGTATCCAATTGTACTGTGGGCACCCTCCATTCTGATCGAGGGGGGGGAGTACATGTCTAAAGAGTTTGATGCATTTCTGTCTAGTCGTGAGATAAAACACCAATGTACAGTGCCGTATACCCCTCAGCAAAATGGTGTTGCTGAGAGAAAAAGCAGGTCACTTATGGAGATGGCACGATGTATGGTCAAGAGCCAAGCTTTGCCACATGAGTTTTGGCTTGAGACTGTCATGTGTGCTGCATATGTACTCAACAGGTGTCCCACTAAGGCCTTGCAGTCTGTTACTCCATACAAAGCTTGGCATGGCAAGAAGCCTTCTATTGGTCACTTGCGTGTCTTTGGTTGCTTGGCCTATGCTTTAGTGCTTGTGCAACTGCGGAGTTTATAGATCTAAAGATGAGAGATCTCCTGATGATTCCACAAGCGAGAGCTCCACGAGATAAAATAAAAATTGTAGAGATTACACATGATGTTAACACAATAGCAAGGGCAAAAAGGAGGCCAGGAGGAAGAGAACAGTATCAGAAAAGAAAAGGATCAAGAAGTGAATAGACCCCTAGCAAATCTGCAAGAACAGTACATCATAGAAACAGAAGAGTTGGAAGCAACCAACCTAGAGATGCTAAGGATATTTAAGAGGGGTGTGTTTGTCTTTGTGGCAATGGAAGATGGTGAGATACAACTCTCCCTTGACCTGGTGGATCTCAGGACTCTCATGGATAGGACAACACAGATCTCAGACACTATCCTATATGTGTGCCTAAAGTAAGTATGCGAATTGCCTTTATTGATGATATGGTCCTTTTCTCTTCAGGTTTTTTCCTTTTTCCTCAATGAGTTGCTCTTGTTTTTGTAGTTTAATAAAGAGCCAGCTTCTCGAGAGAGCCATTCTGAGGTTTATTCTGAACTCTCACAGCTGGCACCATTGCTAAGAAAAAAGAGAACTTCCCAACAACAGATACAAAAGTGGTTCACGTATTTGAACATGCTCAAGGTTACAGTAGTAATTATTCCATATGTATCAGGGTATGTTAATTCTCTATCTTGTTAGTCATATGCATCTAATAGATAGGGGATGCCTTAGTTTTAGACATTTTTGCTTTTGCAGGAACCATTGGAGCCTTGCGTGTATAGAATTGAATATAAGAGAATTGTGTGGACCCTTAATTCAATACCAAGATCACATCCTGAGTTAGGACCGTAAGTAAACATCCAAATCACCTTTATCTCGTATCTTAGAGTGCTTGAAGTTGGCAGTGTATCTTATTGCGAATGCTTGTTATGCAAGTATATAAAAAGGCTTCTTGTTGTTCTTGGTGCCCAATATGGAGACAATGAATTGTACAAGTCAGAGATCAAGTAGGTTCAAGTGCCCAAGCAAGGAGATTCACATTCATGTGGATGATCCATGTAGAATATATTCTCTAAAGTCTCTTCTCCATGAATCCCTTCATGTCCAAGGTAAGTGGAAGAATCATCGGGGGTGGACATTGATTTAGCTAGATTATTTTGACATTGTGAATTTTGTGTATTCCAAACCGCATTACAGAACTATGATAACAACTACAAGGAGCGCTATAGAGTGACCATGGTACGTTTAATACTAAATAATGCCACGGAGATGACTGATAACAACCAGCCAAACTTCCTTGATCTGCAGACATTGAGATGCTTCTTTAGGATGACGGGGGGAGCCAAAGCCTTCTGAGAGCAGATAGAGCCAAATCAAGATGAAGAGAAAGAGCCAAAGCCTGAAGAGAAGACAAAGGCAAAGAAAACTGAAGAAAGAGAAAGAGCCAATGCCTGATGAGGAGGTGAACAATGGAGAACCTAAGGCTGATGAGGATCCCAAGCCTGATGAAGATCCTAAGGCTAATGTGCCTGATGTAATGTAACCAACTCAATTTTAACAATTGTTTTTATTAAGTGCTTCTTGTCCCTTAACAATGATTGTAAGTGTCAATCATATTAACACTGATTAGAAGTTTCAATCATATTAACACTGATTAGAAGTATGAATCATGTTAATAATGGTTCCAGAAGCTAATGAGGCTTATCATCTTGGATGTGAATGGATTGCTGCTCAAAAGACAGCCCAAGAGCTTTGGATCAAGTGTTGGCAGGGACTTACAAATTCGGGGGCATGCCTGTCATGCTAAGGCCCAAAATGTATCAATTCATCAACTTTGTAAATAAGCACTTTAGATTGGACATCTGGTCCTCAATGATGACGCATAATTTGAGGCCTCTTGTCATGCTAGTTTTGAGAGAATCTAAGATCGAGGAGACAGAATTGTATTTTGTATATGACCAAATGCACTGTTATCTTGACCCAGGTGTTTGTCATCCCGACAAACCTAGGATACTATTACATATGAAGCGCTATGAGGATATCCAACATCCCTACGATCCCACAAATATATTATTAATTACCCCCCTGAAAAGGCAATGTATAATCCCATTGGAACATGGCAACCCAGATGATGTTTATTTGGAAGAAAAATTGATTCCATATCTAGATGGATTGTACAAATCAAAAGACTCTATACAAGATTATGTAATGAGAGAAACCCATTTTTGTAATGTAATGTTTTCAACTGTCCTATTCTCTTGAAGTAATGTGTCCTGAAAAATAGTATACACTGTCTTGTTTTTTGAAAATAAAAGTTAGAAGAAAGGCTCTTGATTAATTATGTTAAAAGAGTACATTCAAATGGGTAATGTCAAGTAGGAGTGTCATTAACAAGATGGCCTTCATTAATTATGTGAGAAGAGTACATTGAAATGGGTAGAGTCAAGTAGGAATGATCTTGGTTGTGTTACCCAATTCTTTACATTGTATTGGTCGCTCCCTTCTAAGGAGGACCTTTCGCCCATTGTGAATGAAAGTAAAGTGTGCCGGCATGTCTTGCAAGGATTCTGCAACAATATCCTTCCTTAGCTATTGTAGATTGCATTTCTCCCGTAAAGAAACAATTTGTCACCAGTGATGAAGCTTCATCAATCACTTCAATGTCTATGACTTTGTTGTCCATTGCACTTGCGGCTTCTTGATCCATTAGCACCAACTCTCCCATTGATGTAACGAGACCGGATATACCAGAAGGACAAGATAAAAGTTTGAGTTGCAATCATGTACTTTGCAACTATTGTCTCCAGTGCAATGTTACAATGGATATCGTCAAAAACTTTACTTTGCCATCCCTCATCAAGAAGTCTTGCTAAGAGGAATGTATCCAAATCTTTGCAGACGAGCATGGTTCTTACTGTCTTCACCTGGAATAAGATAAAAATCTCCACAAACACAGTAATTGGTACGATAAACCATAATTTTCACTACACAAGTTGGAATGCTCCCTCATAGAGAGTGTTGCACATCCTTGAAGAGCTTGGTCCTTGCTGGCTCCATTACTGAGGAGTCTGGGATAGGCCAATCCATGTAGTTCCACTTAGCTTGCAAAGTTACCTCTTCCAAAGCGGCCACAATTGTGTTTCTTGTTTAGCAGACAGTAGAAATGATCATAGAAAAAGATACCTACATCTACAAGGCTTTTGTTGCTCCTACCCTCATATTGTAGCCGACCAATGTGTGCATGAACCACATTCATAATTCCAGCAACTGGCTCCCACTCGTCATAGGATGAGGGATACACATCTCCAACCATAGAGATGGAGAGTTTACATAGTTCATGAGACCAATATGAGAAATGGTCTGGAAGATTAACAAGCGATATATTAACTTACAATTTGGTCTATGCAAGTGCAAAGATATATCATCTTGACTCTCAAGCACAAGCTCATTATGCATATATATACATGCTGCACGAGGACCTCCTTGATGATTGTCCTTCCATCCTCTATCTTGAAGTCTTTCACTCTTCCTTTCTATGATGCCCTAAAGATATTCTTGTTGCTTGTCTTTCTTCTCTTCCTTGGCTGCATAAGGACCCAGATGCCCTTGGTGATTAGCACTTCAGTCCACTGATTTTGTGCATTGATAGAGTTGGATACAAGTATGGCAAACATTGATGATCTTGGTCTCCTTGCCCTAGGAATTGAATCATCTATGATGGCATTAGTGGGGCAAAATCGGGATGATAAAAAATGAGATTTGCTACCCATTGTTTTAAGAGCTCAATTTAATTTCAGATTCGGTGGGTGATTTGATTGAATTTTCCTGAACTGGTCACATCGTCTTTTCTTGAAACTGACGAAGGAGATTAATTCGTGGTCATAGTCTGATTCAGGGTTCGAGTCTAGAAAGGTTCTCCCTGAACTATCTTTCTCGAAGGGTAATATTTCAATTACTACTTTATTGAATTTCATTCATTGCGTATTTTGCTTAACTAAATTCAAAACTAAACATGTATTTCTATAAGGAATAAAGTAATCATTTATCTAAAATTCTGTCTTCGATAGATCTTCAGAATTTTCTCATTACCATCCTAGAGAATATGAAACAGTAGATTTTTCCTTCACAAAGTATTTACTTATTCATTTACCAATATTCGTGGGATTTAAACAATGATTAAAGAGAACTCTCATTTTGATTAAAAAAATTATGTATGCATCTATTTATGCATAAAATCCAACTTCTATGGAAATAACACTTTTATATAAAAGAAAATCCTTTTATGCATAAAAATCAATTTTGATGAAACTAACACTTTTATAATAAAAAAATTCTTTTATGCATCTATTTATGCATAAAAATCCATTTTGATGAAAGTAACACTTTTATAATAAAAAAATTCTTTTATGCATCTATTTATGCATAAAAATCAATATTGATGAAAGTAACACTTTTATAATTAAAAAAATCTTTTATGCATCTATTTATGCATAAAAATCAATATTGATAAAAGTAACACTTTTATAATTAAAAAAATTCTTTTATGCATCTATTTATGCATAAAAATCAATATTGATGAAAGTAACACTTTTATAATAAAAAAAATTCTTTTATGCATCTATTTATGCATAAAAATCAATATTGATGAAAGTAATACTTTAATAATTAAAAATTTTCTTTTATGCATAAAAGTCAATATTGATGAAAGTAACTTTTTTATAATATAAAAAATTCTTTTATGCATCTATTTATGCATAAAAATCAATATTGATGAAAGTAACACTTTTATAATTAAAAAAAATCTTTTATGCATCTATTTATGCATAAAAATCAATATTGATGAAAGTAACACTTTTATAATAATAAAAATCTTTTATGCATCTATTTATGCATAAAAATCAATATTGGTGAAAGTAACACTTTTATAATAAAAAAATATATCCAATGTGCATCTTTCTATGCATAGAATTTAAATCTAATGAAAATCCCTCTTTTATTAAAAAAATAACCAATATGCATCTTTCTATGTATAGAATTTAAATCTAATGAAAATCACGCTTTTATAATTAAAAAAATATTCAATATGCATCTTTCTATGCATAGAATTTAAATCTAATGAAAATCACTCTTTTATCATTTAAAAAAATAACCAATATGCATCTTTCTATGCATAGAATTTAATTTTAATGGAAACAACACTTTTATAATAAAAATATTTATACTATGCATTTTTCTATGCCTAGAGTGAAAATAACACTTTTAGAATACACAAACGGCGGGGATTACTCTTTTTGAATAATAAAAGATAAAACTCATTTCACAAAATTTAAGAAAATTTTACCATAACCTCCTTTGTATGGCTGACCATTTTTCAATTTTTCCTATCCTTAAGTCACTTAAAAATTATCCCTAAATGGTTTAAAGCATTCTAAACTAATTGAATTCCACTTTTAAAAGAGAAATAATATGAAAAGTTTAATTCCAACAATTAGATTACTTATCTAGGATAAATAAAGGCTGAATTTAAGAATGAGAGAGGGGGAAAGCCTTTCCAACAAGGCATAGCATCATTTTACATTTCAAAGAAAAAAATGTTGGAATTAGGGTTGTAGGAAGGCACACAAAGCTTGGAGAAGAAGAAGCAAGAATGCACACAACACACAGTGTATTAGATTGTGTCAATGTACAAAGATAAGTTAGCCCTAGAATAATGGGCGTATATACAAGCCGGGGGAAAAAACCTCCTAAAGAGGAAAAAAGTGTCTCAGCGGTCCTAAGTGTGTTCACACACATCAATATGGCAACAAATCCCCCCTGGGAATGATGGTGTGAACGAGAGCTAGCACTCATATATAGGGAAGTTGTATAGGGAAGTGCCATGCCCGAAGTAGATCAGTCCACAAAGGGGAGCAAGCCCTAAGTGTGTTCACACACATCAATATGGCAACAAATCCCCCCTGGGAATGATGGTGTGAACGAGAGCTAGCACTCATATATAGGGAAGTTGTATAGGGAAGTGCCATGCCCGAAGTAGATCAGTCCACAAAGGGGAGCAAGCCCAAAGCTTTGCGGAAAGCTTCAAACTTCTCACGAGGAAGCACCTTTGTGAAAAGATCGGCGAGGTTGTCCTGTGTTGGCACATATGCCAAGATGATCTCTCCTGCTGAGAGTTTCTCCCTGACATAGTGATAATGCACCTCAATGTGCTTTGTGCGAGCATGAAAAATTGGGTTTCTCACAACTACCAATGCGCTTTGACTGTCAGTGTAGATAGAGGTGGCAGACTCCTGTCCAACACCCAAGTCAGCCCATAAGCCGTGTGAGCCACACACACTCAACCGTAGCTGTGAAAGCTGCCCTTCCTGTACTTAGCTTCACAACTAGAAGTGGCCACAGTAGGTTGCTTCTTGCTCAACCAAGATATGCATGAGCTACCGAGCATGAAACAAAAACCACTTGTGGACACTCTTGTGTCATAGCAACCAGCCCAATCTGAGTCCGATAAAATAGCCCAAGATGTATGGTGCCACTCAAATAGCGAAAGATGTGTTTAACTGCCTTCCAATGTGCCTTCCAATGCTGAGACCCTGGGCTTTGCACCAGCCATTTAGGCATACCTCTAGCCTGCTCTTTTTCAGCCCTATCCTCATTAATTACATCCTCTAAATTTGCATCAGAAATAGGCTGATCTATGATGTCGTTTGAAATCTGCATAAGCTGAATATTTGCCTCATTAGGACTTACATTTGAATTCCCACCTATACAAACAGAGGCAACAATGTATCAAATACATCCCGTGAGCTCACACCTGTCTCTTTGGTACATTATAACAAAGGCTGCACAGCATCTTCCACAAAAACAACATCTCGACTAATCAAGATACGCTTTGACTGCGGATGATATAATCTGTAACCCTTGCTCTCAGCACTGTAACCAACAAAAATGCATTTGACAATCTTATCATCCAATTTTCTACGTTGTCATATCTCCATCTAAGCCTCTTCAGTGTGTTGTTGTCCTTGGACATTATTGTCATCCTATGCGCATGGGCACTCACAACACATAGGTCATTTAAGTACTCTAGGAGAAAATCTTCAGTAGCCTCCTGTAGACAGAGCAATGTTGTCCTCTTCCACCTTAGAGTTAGGTTCCACTGCTCACAAATGGACCTGCACCTACTGCAAATGTAAAAGAATTCAAGGATTAGAATCAAGGAGCAAGCAAAGTCATGTATTAGATTTTTATCAGCATACATGACACTATGATTGGGCATATATACAATGCCAAGTCACCCAAGGAGGCATGGGAAACCTTGGTGAAGCTATATGAAACTAACACCAAGGCATGAAAAATTCAGTTGAAGAATGAGCTTCATACTGTGGAGAAGAAAAATATGTCTATAAATGATTATACCTTGAAGATCAAGGGCATTGTGGAATCCCTTGTATATCAATCGGTGTTTGTGTTGATGATGATGATAAAGTGGAAGTGTCTCTTCTTGTGAGAGGCAGCCTTTGCTGCCAGTCCAGGGCCCTTACCCTATCTCCTTGCAGTAGCTTTTGTCCTCGCCACCATGAGCTATGAATAATCCTCGAAAAAAGAGACATAACTCTATGTGTGTGTGTCTGTGTGTGTGTGTAGCAATGCCTCTATCACTCTTTGTGTGGTTTGGCGTGCTAGCGCACTTCCGTTAGTCTTACAAGCAGCACCATATCGCGCGCCAAACCGCAAAAATCATTCTCGCTAGGTCTCTCTCTCTCTCTCTCTCTCTCTCTCTCTCTCTCTCTCTCTCTCTCTCTCTCTCTCTCTCTCTCTCTGGATGTACTATATGTGTGTGTCTGTGTTGTATATGTTTCTCCCTGTGTGTGTGTGTGTGAGAGAGAGAGAGAGAGAGAGAGAGAAAGATTGTGTGTATGTGTGTCTGAGTGTGTGTGTGTGTGTGTTTACATCAAAAGAAAGACATACCAAAGCTGTTGGTGCCTTGTCATGTTGTTCGATGGACCGCTGTCAATGCCTTCTCGTGTTGCTCGACAAATCTCTCTTTCTCTCTCTCTCTCTCTCTCTTTCTCTCTCTCTCATGCGCACCATTGCAAATAGAATAAAAAATGTGTCGTATTTAATATTTAGGATTCACACGTGTGAATGGTCAACATCACACTTGTCAGTTATTACTATCACTCACAGGTGTTCAACTGTTGTAGCCTCTCTCTCTCTCTATCTCTCTCTCTCTCTCTCTCTCTCTCTCTCTCTCTCTCTCTCACGTGGACCCTTACAAATAGATTTAAAAAAACAGACTCACACGTGTGAGTTATTTAAACCTCACACTACTATTAAACGGTTCTCATTTTAGAGAGAGAGAGAGAGAGATTCCACTCCCACGTATGCAGGCAGCAACAGCACAACAGGTAAGCTCGCTTGCTCTCTCTCTCTCTCTCTCACACACACACACACACACATGCATACACAGACAGACACACACAATCTTTCACACACACACACGCGTGCGCACACACACACATGCATGCACACACACACACACACATAGAAACATATACAACATAGACACACATATATAGTACACCCAAGAGAGAGAGAGAGAGAGAGAGAGAGAGAGAGAGAGTGGTTTGTGCAGTTTGACGATGCGATATGGCAAGAGGAATGGAAGTGCGCTAAACTACACAAATATAGATAAAGGGGTTGCTTGGGTTTGAATTTCTCCCAGTGTTTTACTGATCATAACAGAGAAGGCTTAAGCGGGGAGCCATGGCACTGGACGCAGAATTAAGTGTTGCGGGGAGGAGCGACGTGCTGATGAAGGCTCCAAAGCTGTTGAGGACCACAAAGAAAAGGTTTATTGACTCACTACTGACGACCCTGAGGAGATTATGGCATGGATAGAGGAGCCACAGCTTGTGAGAGGACAGAAGCCACAGCTTGTGAGAGGACAGATAGAGGAGCAAGGATTTCCAATTGTGGAGCCGAGAGCAGGATATGGGGGCAGATGAAGATGAACAGGAGAAAGTCGGTGCTCTCAGTCTGGTGTCCCTCTCCAAACGGCCTGCCCCAGAGGCTCTCTATAAAGAGGGCCCCCGGAGGCCCTCTATAAAGAGGGATTTTGATTTCTAACAGAGGCTAAGGAGGAGAAAGGGCCAACTGGTGATACAGAGATGCAGAAGAAGAAGAAGAAGAAGCCAGTTCTTTTAGCACAGACATGAAGGACAAGAAGAAGAAGAAGAAGAAGAAGAAGAAGAAGCCAGTTCTTAGCACAGACATGAAGGACAAGAAGGAGGAAATTGTTGAGAGCAATGATCTTGCATTAGTTGATGAGAGAGTTTTCAATTTTGTTTGTAACGCTGGAGCTGACTTTCACATAATTGCTGAGATGTTTAACAAGCCTTTGCCAGTAGAGTCAATTTTAGACCAGCATCATGCAGAGTACCTATCAAAACAAAGGGACGGTTTCGAAAAAGCAATATCCAAAGGAAGGCTGCTGCTAAGGGGTCAGGCTTATGTGCACTTGCTGGATTGTGCACCAAGCAAGAAGGCAAACAATTTTTCATACAAGAAGTGCCAGCAACTCCCATCTTCCTACAAGCTTACTTGGTGTACCACGCACATGAGTTGCTGTAGGCTGCTATATGAGCCATTGGGATTCCTCTGCTACTTGCATTGCCTCTATAAAGAGCTTCCTGAAAGGGGTAAGGAACTACTCTATGAAGGTACTATTGAAGATGAGATTCCCCAAGAAGATGAGTTACCTTCTTAAGAGGTAGAAGTTGAGGAAGAGATATAGTTAGTACAGGAGGAAGAGGAGGCTAAGCTATGGATATTGGTGCTCTTAAGACATGCACCATACAGAGACCTCTAGATGTAGATCTCTATAAAGTGGACCAGTGTGGTTTAATATTGCCAGTACTACTAGAATTCATTGTGGATAACAAACGTTATGTGCTACTATCTGACATTCAGAATATTTTTCAGTCTTAGGGAAGATTTTTCTCTATGTGCTATTGCTAAATTTCAAGAAGAGAGTAGTGGTTTTGTCTCAAAAGATGAAAGTGATGACTTAGCATTGGAGGAGAATTACAATAGTAAAGAGTGTCTCAACATATGTTTGGGCAAAGCACAGAGGTTCAAAGATGATGGCTTTGTGCCAGACGATAGGACCTTCATGGAGCTTCATGCCAAATATGGCTATGATAAGTTGAATGACTCCACAAAGGAGTGGATGAATAGAGTAGGAGAAGATAGCAAAAGTTCTATTAACCTTTGACAAGACCAACTATTTGTGTGACAGATGAGACTCAGGTTCTCTCTCTCTCTCTCTCTCTCTCTCTCTCTCTCTCTCTCTCTCTCTCTCTCTCTCTCTCTCTCTCTCTCTCTCTCTATGTGTGTGTGTGTGTGTGTGTGTGTGTGTGAAGAAGTGATATGTAGATTTATGTTTCCTTAATTATTTTATTTTGAAGAGTATGCTTGAAGTCAATGAAGAATTCTTGTAGCGGCCTAAAAGGGAGTACTGTGGCCGAGACGCAGCTCTCTCTCACTACCTTCCCAAATTGTCTAAGGCAAAGATGATAATTTACCACAATGCCATGAGCCAGGAAGGGAGAGTTGCAATGCCATGAGCCAAGAAGGGAGAGTTGCAAATTTTTCATTCAAGACATTGTCCCTGTTTCTGGGTGGAACAATTATTCCTAAGAGTTATGAGAAGAATATTTTGATAGAGAAGTATACTTCCTTAGAAATTTTTGGATGCTACCTTGGTTATGCCAGCATCCGAAGGGATTACTTTCATACCTATGTTGCAGTAGCATTATCTCTAGGCATAGAGAACCCATATAAACTAGAAGAGTATGGCAAACACCATTTGCTAAGGTATAAACGAAAGCCAGAACCACAAGAATTACAAAACTCATTAGAATGGAAAGAGACATTGTAAAAGACTTATGTGTTACATCTATTTGTCCAATGATGATTAACAAAAATCTTTTGTTCTCTCCATTTTGTTTTGTGCTTGTATGGCATCTGAGTTTTTAAATGCTTCAGAACACTTCAATCTCTTCCTTTCCATATCTCTGAGTGTCTGCATAAGTTTGGATGACCTCAAGGTTTCTTTTTTGTGTAGTTGTTTGCAGTATCCTTCTATAGAACCATTGGAACACTTCTTGTAGGCTGTTTGCCTTACTTTTTCTACCACCATGTTGTGTGTGCTTGAAATATGCGTTTTGAGCCATATAGTGTGATTTCTCAAGCCTTGTGTGTTCCAAATACTAGGATCTCCATACTTGTTGATAAAGTAAGGCATGTGGGTGTCGAGAATATGCTGCATATAAGAAAATATACAATGTAAGTTGTATCGAGGGCTAGGAAACAAGAGTAAGCTAGAAACATACCATGTAGCGTGTAATGTTGGTGTCGATCCAAGTAGCTCTGAATGCTTTTTTGAATACTTGTAAGTTGTCTTGAAAGCTCTTTTTGTCTTGCTGGGAGTAGTTGACTTTCTCACACATTTGGAACACAGTATCAATTGAACGCCAAACATCTGCTTTGACATTCCTTAAAGCACCTTCATGGTCTTTCACTGCATTATGCAGCTTTTTCCACTTTTGGTATTTGATTCTTCTTGTATAGGTTGTTGTATATTGCTTTCCTAACTTTGTGGGTTTGTGTTGCTGATTATTCATTGGCTTGGAAATAAATCTTCTTGTCTTAACACCTCCAATAAAGGGCTTCATTGGAACTTCCTTTTCATTAGATGATTTTTTAGTGTCCTTCAGAATCTGGGCATTACCTCCATGTACTCTAATTTCAGATAGCACCTTCTCCAATGCACGGATGGCTTCTTTCCTCTCTACTACATTCTTGATCTTCCAAACAAAGCCAATGTAGAGATATACCAGTTTCTATACCTTCTCCAATGCACGGATGGCTTCTTTCCTCTCTACTACATTCTTGATCTTCCAAACAAAGCCAATGTAGAGATATACCAGTTTCTATATGGTACGACACAAAGCATGAAACGTGCATATATACACATTGGAAAGAGGAATCTCAAACACTGGTTTAAAGTTCTCATCCAAAATTTATCTATTTGGTGGTCGTCTCCACCACTTAGAGTCCATCACCATTGCGAAGTCCATGCAGTAAAGGCATGGAGACTTTGCATTGGCCCTTTTGCTGCAATTAAATAAGCACTTGAGAGTCTTCAAGTCACTCGCAAAGATGCCATTCAACTTGAAAGTCCCCCCTTTTGTCTCCATGTAGCATCTTGGTTACATTCATCTGTTCTTTGATGAGATTGGGGATAACGGTGTATGATGAAATACCCAAAACAAGGATTCATGGTCCTCTTTCTTGACCTCAAATGAACCTAGCCACTAGATGTTTGGAGTCTTAGACTGCACACTAAAATACTTTGGATCATCCCTACTACAATTAGAAAGAGCCCTATTCATAAGTGTTATTGTGACCCTTTCCATCTTTTTCTCCTTGATTATCTTGCACTCATCAAGCTTGATGACAAATTGAAGTACACCTCCTGTCTCCTCAAATGTAATATCATAGAACTTCACCATTCTCTTTTGCAAGAGCTCCGAGTCCATGAATATATTGTTGTGTTCATTGTAGAATATGCTTCCACCTTCTCCCTTAAACTCTCCTACAATGTGGTATGAGTGACCAACATAGTGAAGCTGTTCTGTGTTTAAATCCTCCCTATGTCTCCAAACTTTTGTAGGTGTTGGAAGTAGCTTTGCTTAATTGCCTTTGGCCTCAAGGACTGATGACACTGACTTCTGGATGGCACTATAACCCTTACGACTGACTCCACTTGAATCCATGGCGGATTGAATATCCGCAGCCGAAACTATAGTGTTGGTTACAAAGTCATCCACTATATCTCGTTGAACCACCTTGAACTTCTTCTCCTTTATCATTTCTCTTGCCATTCTTGATGTTACTAATGATTTCAGTTACTTTGCTGATGGATTAAGATTGGGATTGATATTCTCTTTATCAAGATGTATAACAACCCTACAAATACAACACTACTCATTACTAACATAGAGAACATGTAAATCACAAAGCAGCCCTATAAATAAAATAATATTAACAACTAATATAAAAGACCTGTGAATGGGAATGCATTGAGTGCAATCTTACCTTATGGCTTAGATTCTCTTCTTCAGGCCTCCAGAACCGGGCCTCATGTTCTCGACATTTTTGAGCTTTTTTCTCCGTATGCACGGTCTAATGCTTGGGTCTTTTTCTCTATTCTTGCGAAGGTCACTTCTTAGTTTGTTGATTTGACACTCTTTTTCTTCCAATCTAACTTTCTTTGTCTTCCATTTAGCAGACAAGCCAAGAAGCTCAGTGCTAAATGTTGTGAATAATGCTTCTCTCTTTCTTGCATGTAAGAAATTGCATGTAAGCTTAGTGCTAAATGTTGTGAATAATGCTTCTCTCTTTCTTGCATGTAAGAAATTGACTTGCAATATCCTAGTAAGCCTTTGGCACCATCACCTGCAAAACGCAAGAGAGTTGTGGGATTTGAAAAGGGAGGATGTGAAGTAGTACGGGGGTCAATAGGATAAATGGAGCCATCACACCAAAGATCTATGTGTTGCTTTCCCGGTGACAACCTCATATGATCTTTGACATCTGATGAGAGCAATAGTTGACCACTTTTGCGTTTTTGAATGGGCACATACTCACTATCTAGATCAATGTGAAGATCAATGGGTACATACTCACTATCTAGATCAATGTGAAGATGGTACTTTCTCTTAATGCTTTCATGATTAGACTCTTCAATAAAATGAGTGTGTATATGGTTGTTCTCCATTCAAGTGTTCTAAAAATGAGTAAGTTGGATATGAGGCAAAGTGAAAGAATATGTCTCGCTATGGTGAGAGAAGGCTTGCATTTGTCTTTGGAAATTGGAGATGAAGATTCTCATTCCCTCCAAACTGTCTTCCATGCAATAATATCCTCTTGAACTAACTTTATTCTTGCAGTTTCAAATGTATCAATTCAAAGAAGGTTCCAATGAACTTTATGTGATGGCCGCCTAGGAGAAGATTTACCTCTCTGGCTCAGAGAGTACACTTTTATGACTCTTACATTCTCTTTATTTTAACATTTCAAGATTTTTTCTAGAGAGAGAAAATGAGAATCAACAATTTTCTTATAAGGCCCTACACAGATGACCTCCAAAATGTCCTAATGCTAGTCATAACATCATGACAATAGACACTTGGGTGTCATTGGGACAACCTAAACTCATCCCTACAGACAATAGTCTTGCAAGAGGAGCCAATGGACAAAACATTGTAGTTCTAGGTTACTTTAGATACACTACTCAAACAATCGATGGGTGATATGGAATTTACATTCCATATTACCCTAGATTCCCTTGAGTATTGAGTATGATGTTCCTTGTTGGTGGAACTTGGATAGGTGAATCATTGTATTCAATAAATGAATCCATGATAAAAAGTCACCTTGAACACTCCTGCAAGTAATATACAATTGCTATTATGGAAGGAAGAGACCTTGTAGGAGATGGAACTTCTAACATATCTTACTGAAAAGATCCCTAGGATTCTGGTTGGATTGCAAATTGCAAATAAAATCACCACAGCTCAAGCATAGCTTTATCCAACACAAAAATAGAAACTCGTGACCTTCGAGCTATGGGATTTTAGGTCACCCAATACTCACATGGTAAATCCTGAAAGAATTCTCTTCACACAAGACTTGAACACGTCATGTTTTGGGTACCTTGAACATACAATGTATATTGAAACTAACCCCCATTACTTGCAAGATTTTTGTGGTTGAGTATATGTTGGAAGCAGATTTGATCTTGGGGTGTAAATGGACTATTGCTGCCCAAGCACCACTATGCTTTGCTAGCGATAGAGTCATCATGATGGTCAACGACAAAAAGTTCACAATGCCATATTGCAAGGAAGAGGATCCAACTTTAATGGATTTCTATGATGTTGAATGTAAAAGGATACAAGCCTCTTCCACAAAAGCCTCTCTACACAATGACCTACCATTTGCATCAACAACCAACTCCCTTAGAACATATACTCCTTTGAACCCATCCTCGCCTACAAAGTTCGATACGAAAACCTCACAATCAATGGCTATTCCTGAAGAAGTTCCCACAGCCCAACCATATATCTCTAACAAGGAACTCAAAGGGAAGACCGCGGAGCCTATGCATCTTCATCGACAAACCTCACCAAAGGAGACAACCACATGCTCAAAGGCCTCGTCTCGACAGCCACTCCACAAGAGACTCTAGCCTCATCATCGCAACAATGCCCATGAGTCTCAAACCTGCAGTCTCAGTGCCAATCAAAGTCAAGGAGGGCCCCAAACCTTCCACATCAACCCAAAAGAAAACTCGATCACGACAACCACAATCAACGTACCTTAATAGTATCAAGATGTGGGTGGAGAAACAGCTACTTGTAGCTCAAGGCTACTATGAAGGTGCCAATCAAATTTGGGTGCCTCGACAGTCCAACGCCTCTTCCTCAACATAGCACTCGGAGGCCAAGGATGAAGAAAAGTACTCCACAACACCGTCCACAAAAGCCTATGTGAGTTCCTCAAAGAACTCCACCAAGTCAACAAGTGTGGGTACCAAAAACACTACTGCGGGTACAAGGGTACTACCAAAGAAATACCAAAGCTTGGGTACCAAAAACACTACTGGTACAAGGGTATTACCAAAGAAATACCAAAGCTTGGGTACCCAAGTGCATCACAAAGTCCCCTAAGCTTAAACAAAGAAGGAAGCCTCATAACCAAGCACATCGGCCACCAATTTATAATATTCATCAAAGATGGGTGCCTGTGCATGTGCTTCAACAACAAGGATACTATGATGGTAATTCCATCATATGGTTGCCAAAATTGAACAATGTGAAGAAAACCTCACCCACCGACTTCAACCCCAATAGCTTCACCTAAAGTTTGACAAGAATGGAGGCCCAAGAAACAACAAAAAAATCACTCAACCACTCTCGTGCATTCAGCACCAACACAAGAGCTTGTGCGTTCAAGCAAACAATCAGCAGTCTTCCCAACTTCCTCGACAACATTTGAGCAACAAATTCAAGAATCAATACCCACATCTGCAAACGGAGACTAATGAGCACATTAAGAACAAAATAACAATGCTCTTGTCACCCCTCTCTGGATGTGAGAAATAAGTGCACAAGAACCTGTTGCTCGCGCAAGTCAAGACCTAGTTGCCCCATAAAATCAATTTAAAAAAAACCATCGAGGTCAAAACCTACAACTTTACAGGGTCAAAACCTGCAACTTCATGGAATTCCATCTCACGGCCTGGAATTTCACGAAATTCCATCTCACGGAGTTCCAGTTCACGGCCTGCACTTT
Source organism: Cibotium barometz (assembly GCF_041138505.1). Classification (NCBI taxonomy): domain Eukaryota; kingdom Viridiplantae; phylum Streptophyta; class Polypodiopsida; order Cyatheales; family Cibotiaceae; genus Cibotium; species Cibotium barometz. The sequence goes on along the minus strand of NC_141069.1, from coordinate 5,996,685 downwards.
CATAAAAACATCATTTCACGGGATTAACTCTCACGAAATTAGGCCATCTCACGGAATAACCCTTCACGGCCAAAAAACCTGCAATCTCACGAGTTCAGGTTTCTCACAAATTACAGTCTCACAGCTTAAGAACTTGCACTTTCACGATTTAAGCCTCATCACACGGATTAGGCCATATCACGCATTAAAACTTTCACAACGATCTTCAATAGCCATTATATATTTGTTAAGCTTATTGCTAACTATTCTTTTGGCTAAATTAATGTAGAAGCTACTACATGAGTACATATCCATACTCATGCAGCATTGGAGAACATTTGCACACCAAAGCCTACCATCGAGACAACATCCATGTACATCCCTGGATGGGGGGGCCATGGTGGGCGAAAGCCTGGTCAATTGTACAACCCAGCCAGGAATTCCCCTTCAAATTACAAACCTCCCCAAATGACGCTACCATCTTCACAAATCAATGATCTTCAATCCTTCGTGAAGATATCCATATTAGCCTCGCAAGTCAACGTAATTCTTTCAATCCTCAACAATAAGTGGCTAATTCAACACAGATCAGTTCAATAAGAGTCTATATGACTCAATTCTTGTACTTCATGTAAATCTGCTTCATAAGAGCACTTAAATATACATAAAAACATAAAAAGCACATGGGCAGAAGAAGATAGGAACAGGTCCTTCTCAACAACATTTGACAAGAATCCTACCACACAAAGGGACATCATCAAAAGCCAATTACTTCAAATGATGAATGTCGCTTTAATGAATCAAATGAGGAACTGAGGATCACCATCTCGTTTTGATGTGATTAAGTCTATGTTCCTCCAGATCCTTCCCTCTTCTCTCCCATTATTAACATCTCTTAGTGTCCCCACTAACAAAAATCACATGTAACCTTGCCGATGATTGCCAAAAACAAATTGAGGAAAAAAAAAGGCTTACACAAATATAAAAAATGCAATCATTCGCAAAAAACCCCACCCCCACCTTATTAGGAATTTCCAATACACATTATTAACCTCTTCATTCATTAACTAGATTTTCTTATTCCTTCCAGAGGAACAAAGACCATTGAACCTCACTCAACATCAAAGCCATCGAGAAAGCTTGTTCATTCTCCCCACATAAAGGTATTCAACGCGATCACGAGGATGCGATCGCCACACAGGAAGGGAGGGATGTTAACCCAATTCTAGGGTTAGCAAGAGCTACCGCCATTATCTTACATCAAGGAGTCACGGTAGATACACCAAAGGGTCGTACATTCAAGATATGAAGCAATAGTGTCCAAAGCTACAACTTGGATGGGCGCCCATAATGGTATGACGAAGTATTTATGGGGATTCCTGCTTCAAGAGCATGTGGTAGCAAGTTAGGATGAATTCCTAAATGTACTTCATGGATATATTATGAGAGTAGTCATTGTAATAGCATTAGGCCTCTTATGAGCCTAAAGTGCCCGGTCGGCCACAGTTTAAGTGAGTGTGAACACTTATGGCCATGTATATAAGTGAATTTCTCTCATAATACAAGGGAGTCTCCCATTGTGCAATTGAGTCTCTCTCTTGCTAATCTTCTTGCTAATCTCTCTCCCTGATGCATGCTAGTGAGTGTGTGTGAGTGAAGTGAGTGAAGTGAGTGAGGTGAGAGGAGGGACGAGTACCCATAGTGTAAAGTGACGGTGTGACAACGCTCGCAAGAGGCATGGTGGAATTGCTTCTCAAGGAGTTGTAGAGCTTGGAGACCTTGAGGGTTACGAGACCTTGAGGGACGAGTACCCGTAGTGTAAAGTGACGGTGTGACAACGCTCGCGAGAGGCATGGTGGAATTGCTTCTCAAGGAGTTGTAGAGCTTGGAGACCTTGAGGGTTACGAGCTCGGCCATTGGGAAGATCCTCACGACAGTTTGCGGTTCACCAGGTAATCTCTTTTTGGATGTGTTTCAAGGAGGATTAGGGTGAACCATAACAACGGACAATGTATGTGGTCTCTATATTCATTTCTATATAGGACAAACTCATTTGATACACGAGTCAATAACATAGACTTTGCCTCCGCTCTTGACTTTGGCATCACATTGTTGTTGGTGGTGGCCAATAATTGTGTTGCAATCAACCTAGAAAAAAAAAAGATTAAGAGATAGATGAAAATTCAATCAATGAAAACAATAAAGCTTAAACATTTCTCACTCAAGAAGTTCAGTTGTTGAGTTGTTTGTCCATCCATGTTGGGCTTGTAAGTTGAGAATGAGCATGCCAGCTACTAAGAGTCTAGACAATTTTTCATTCTCATAGATTGGGGTTGATGCTTCTGTCCTTACGTATTCATATTCCAAAGTTGGTCCCTTTGTAGTCTGATTCTCGAATACCCCATCTAACATATCAATTGCCGCATCATTAACCCAAGGATCATACTCATCCTCTATCTCTTATTCTCATAGATTGGGGTTGATGCTTCTGTCCTTACGTATTCATATTCCAAAGTTGGTCCCTTTGTAGTCTGATTCTCGAATACCCCATCTAACATATCAATTGCCGCATCATTAACCCAAGGATCATACTCATCCTCTATCTCTTATTCTTGGGAACCTACCCTGGCCATTCCTTCACGTACTATCTCAAAATGGACAGGATCATGATGTCTTAAATAGTTAGCATAGTCTTGTGGAAATTGTGAAATATGTGGACCATGTTGGGGTCCCGAATTTCTGTTGGTAAACTCTAAGTCATCATCCTACAATAAAAATTACTCTCATTATACATCATCACGATTAAAAGCATTATAAAAAAAACTATAATTGTTTTTTGTTATTAAATTCACTTGAAGAAAAAGAAACAATAACTCATCATTGACATAACAGACATCTCAGGTTTAAATTAATCTAAATTCATTAACTAGCATAACATATATCTTATGATTACATAGACAAAAACTCTTATACAATCAGGAGCAATGAGAAAATCCTACAAAACTATGTTCTACAATGGTGTCATTGTCGACCCAAAGGTACATCCAATGGCTTACCCATTGCTTAACATCTCCACTGAGTAGGAATTACCCTACGGAATGTATAGTCTACAAACAACTCTTCTTCTGCTTGTAAGGTTTGAATGGCACAAACAACCACATAAGGTCGAGGGGCCTTTAGGACATGTATTGCTTCACACCTTCTTGGTTTCCCTCTACTGCTATTAATTAGACCTGCTATATTGCCATGCGTATAAGCACGACCATCCATGTAAGCATACTCTGCACGGGAAACTCTAGCACCAATTTTTTCCTCTCTCACGAATGGATGCTACATCAAACATCATACCATAAGTGGTAATACTAATGATGTGTTGGCATAGATGTCTCCATCTTCCCTCTGAATAGACTGGGCCACAAAAGCTAATGATTCAATTGGTACGCTAACAAGATTAACTCTAATATTAGCTGAGGACATCTTTACCCTCACAACAATGGAGTCCTACTCTCCATAGATCTGACTCTTCCTCATCCAGCGAGGCTCAGAGGAGCGTCCTAGCAGTGGGAGGATAACACGTCATGTGATTGTGATCCACTTTATACAAGATCACTTGCATGAGACGACTCAGAAGAGGAATGAAGTTACAGCCTGGTCTCCTTGTTGCGGAGACCACTACACTAGGGAGGATACATATGATCATAGAGCCACTAGTGGTTGGTTATCACACCTGATCTTCCAAGTGATTGGGAGGAATTTAGCCATTGGGGACCACGGTTCATAATAGCACCATCCATTATCCAGGATGCAGGTCAAGGACTTTACATGGCACAAGATTTGCATGTGCCAGCTGAAAGTATGGTGACACTCATGGATGTATAACTTAGATATAAATTTGTCAAAGTTGAAACTAATCATTTATAAACAAAAGAAATTCAAACATCATAGTTATAAGGGAAGAAAAATATACATGTGGTGGAGAAGATTCACAAAGCCTGTAGTCTAGCTCATGAGGAGACGAGCTCAAATGTAGCACCTATGTGTAACCATGGCCCGGCATGGTGCGCAATAACATAATCTTCTTTGCTTAAAACATGCTTGCTCGTTAAAATAATCAAATGTATTGTCTTCTGTGAGGCCCTTGATCTCCCTCTGCTCTTGACATGGCTCCGACTCAGGTGGTATATCTCCGATTGTGGACGAAGAAACTGGAGGAGGGGTATGGATGGATGCATCTAAATCACTACTATATTAATTCAAAGAGACCATATATTAGAGAATAACACAAAAACATTTCACTAATCATAACAAAGATCTAGTGTGATGAACTATGGTTAGACTGTTTGTAGTACCACTATCATAATTAAAAGAAAAAAGTTCTTGTAACCTTCAAATGAAGTTTAACATTTATATATTATGTTCATTTTTATGGATTGTATTTTTAGGCCAAGAGGACTTGACATGATTGGCCTTAGCAAGGTGAGAGATACAAGGGTTTTGGATTCAGGGCAAGATGAAGCGCATAAGGTTCTTGGGTGTGATCCTTTAAGAAGGGAGCTAAGGAGATATTCTAAAAAGGATGGCCGATAGCAAGGTTGGATCTAGCACAAGGGGCACCTTAGGGAGGAGTAGGGAAGTGCCATCTGTAGGGAGAGACTTTGTCTCATGACTCTCATGCTCGTTTGCTATAAAACTGGGAATAGAACATGTGGTGTGTGTGGGTGGTATGCACACGAGAGAGAGAGAGAGAGAGAGAGAGAGAGAGAGAGAGAGGCTAGCAATCGTGTTTCTTTGTCTCATGACTCTTATGCTTTCTAATCTAAGAGTGGAACACATGTGGGGTGTGTGAGTGTGTGTGTGTGTGTGTGAGAGAGAGAGAGAGAGAGATGTGCTCTCGTTAAGAGAGGCTGCACTGAGAGAGAGAGAGAGAGAGAGAGAGAGAGAGAGAGAGATTGCATCCTTGTTGGTAGCATTTCTCATCATCTCATGAATGATTGGTACTTTTGATTTTGTAAAAGAGAAAAAAATGTTTTATATTACACTGTGCAAAGCATCATTTTTAAACCTTTTCGATCTCCTAAAACTTTACACAAACCTTAGTTTGCAACCCCCTTATCCTTCTTTGAATGTCTTAATTATTTCATTTCTCACAAGAATTAGGTTGATCTCAGCCAGCCATGCCCCATTTGCTCTATGTGGGTTGACTCAAAACTTGGCACTACCAAAAGGTTGCACTTGTGTGTCAAAGAAGATTGCTGCAGCATTGTAACATGGCTCAAACATGTTTTTTTCCATAGGACTTACTTTCTTGATCAATATTTAAAAATTATTTATAGAAATAACTATTTTCATCACTTTACTTTGAGTAATGAAAACATATTAGTTTTGTAAGTGCATTAAGCTTTCACAATTCAATAGACGTCTTCTCATCACACAAAATACATTATAGCAAGAGAATTTTTAAAGGCATCATAAATTATTGAAGACTTTCAAAACTTTCAAGTTATTGAAGACTTTCCATATTTATTATGCATTGTGTACTATATTATATATTATATAGGATATATACCCCTGGTCACTTAGACCCCTAAGGCTAGGTGCCATTGGGCACTTCCCTTGTTTTTTCAAAGTACCACGTTGGCACTTTTACCAGAAAACGGAGGTGCCATTTGGCACTTGAAATTGTGAAAGGCTCCCGTACAGGTGCCAAATTTAAAGCTTGCACACACACCAACACAGTCTCTCTCTCAAACACACAGGGTATTGCTTCGCGAGTAATGCAAAGGCGCGCACTACCAATATATAGGGGGCGATCTCTCTCTCTCTCTCTCTCTGTCTCTCTCTCTCCTTCCAGCCAATTTGCGCACATGGTAGCACAAGAGGTCTCTTCATCCTCCATCACAAGACCCCTGACTTCGCGGGGGAACCTTCGTGCGACACCGCGCCCCTCCACATGTACCTCTTCGCCTCCAGCCTCACATTTTCCACCACCCACCACACGTACCAAGTACAAAAGATTCCCTTCGCACTTTCTCGGGAACCTTGCACCCCACGTTTCAACTTTCTCGTGCTTTCCACTGTTGATATTTTACTTCGAAATTTGAACGCCCTCTGCAAACTACTAAACTATGTCAATCTAATTTTTTTCTTTGGAGAATATTTATAGTATTAAACTTCAAAAAGACGGAAATTACAGCATATAAGAGTCCTTTTTACGTCATCACAAAAAGAGAGAATAATGCCCCTCTACCTATTGAATTGCGACAAGCATGATCTAGGTCAATCAAATTTTCAACTGGGTTGATTTTTGGCACAGTTGGAAATTTGTGTTGAAAACTTGGCCAAGTATATCTAGTTCTCTAGAGTGAGAAGAACCCTCTAGCGTTTATTTTTTAAGGTTTCAAATTGCACACATTTTTTTGGGAAATAGATATATATATAATATTATCACTTAAGGATCTTTACAAATTGGGGGGGTGCACTACTACAAAACCTATGTATCACGTGCATTCAAGGGGTATTTAAAAACCCCCTTACATGTGAATTTTTCATGAATAAAATGTCTTCTTTTTTTTATGGACTTATGGTTTTTTTAAATTGATTAAAAAACTCCTTCTATAAATGTATTTCTGTAAATTTGCTTTAAATTTTATAATAAAAAATCTTTTCATTTGAACTCACGTGCTATACTTACATATTTTTAGGTGAACCCCGAGTTCACAAAAAGGTTCAGAGAGGTCCTAGGCCACTCTAAATGGGATCTTTTATGTAAGCTGCTCAATTGCAATGTAAATGATTTCGAATAGGCTCAAATTGTAGACTCTAGAGAGCACTTCTCAACAAAAATTAAAGAAGTATGAGGGAGCATTGAAATATTTTTAGAACCCTACACATTCACATGAAAGGGTTAAAAAATGATCTTCCTCATGAAAAGGACACTTAATAATATATAGTAAAAGCAATATTCTGTGATTGATTCTCTGTAATTTCTGAATTTTTATTTAGTGTGATACACAAAGTATGACTTTCAAAACTTTTATTTGATTTGATATAACTTACCTTATTGCTTTTTTCTGAATCTTGAAACATCGAAGCACTACACCAATGTTTAGGCCTCATAGTCATATAGGCTTCATAGTCTCATCTGTCACACTTGCAAGCAGTGCAATGCATTGATGAATGTGAAACGCCTTAAACTAGGAGCCTTGTCTTTTGTGTAACTTCTCAGACTAAATTTAATATGTGTTACTTTTCTTTTAACTTTTTAGATCTATGATTCTATCAAGAAACATATACATTTGTTTTGATCTTTATCATGTAACTAGTATTGCACCCGCGCATTGCTGCGGCCAACCAAGGTTCCAGAAAAGAACTATTCCCTCTCTACAACCATCTCTCTCTCTCTCTCTCTCTCTCTCACACACACACACACATGCACATGCACATGACCCTCTCCCTTTCTCTGTCACATACACACACTCTCAAATGTTGAAACTCTCTCTCTCTCTCTCTCTCTCTCTCTCTCTCTCTCTCTCTCACATGCACACACATATACACACCTGCTCTCTCTCTCTCTCTCTCTCTCACATGCACACACATATACACACCTGCTCTCTCTCTCTCTCACATGCACACACATATACACACCAGCTCTCTCTCTCTCTCTCTCTCTCTCTCTCTCACACACACACACACACACACACACTCTCTCTCTCTTCTTACACTCTCCCACACATAGAAGCCCTCTCTCTTCTTACACTCTCCCACACATAGAAGCCCTCTCTCTCTCTCTCTCTTTCAATCTCTCTCTCTCTCTCTCACTTACACTCTCTCTCTCACGCACACATACACATGTAAATATATAGTATATACAATATTATGTTTTAGATACACAAACCTATACATAGACACATATACTTATACATATATACATGTATTTAGAAATATAAATACAAACATCGACATAATTTCATTAATTTTGATTAAATTTTAATGTGCAGAGATGGGTGATAAGTTGTGATCACTTTTAAATATATAGATAGATATATCATACACACATCTAAACACACACACACACACACACATACACACACACACACAAACATATATATATATATATATATATATATATATATATATATATATATATACATACATATGTATGTATGTATATATAAATGTAAATAAAAACACACACACACACATGTATACACACATATACATATATGTTTTCTATTTAATTTATATGTTATTAAAAGCTACTTTTTATTCTCTATCTCTCACTCTCTTTCTCTCTCTTTTTACCCTTCCTCATTACATCGTTCTGCTCTCTCTCTCTCTCTCTCTCTCTCTCTCTCTCTCCAGGTCTGCCCCATCTCACTCTCTCTCAAGCACATTAAACACATAGATGCAGATGGACGCACATGCATGCATATACTCTCTCTCTTTATATATGTGTATCCATAGCGAGTGTCTGCATGTACGTGTGTGTGAGCATGTGAATATACTCGTGTGTACATCTATGTGTGTGCACGTGTAGGTGCATATGTGTAGTGTGCATGTCCATGTGTGTGCACCTGTACTTGTGTATGTGAGTGTATTTATGTGCTTGTGTGCATGTATACACGTGTGTATGTGCAAGCTTGAGTATGTGTGCAAGTGTGCATATCTTTATATGTTGCATGTGTGTCCATGTGTGCGAGTGTGTGTATGTGTGTTTGTATGCGTGTGTGCACGTATCATGTGCTTGTGTCTGTGTATTATGTGTGTGTGTGTGTATGCATGAACATACATGTGTGTGCGTCGATATACATATAAATCTATTTATATATACATGCTTACATACCTATAGATACACATACATACATAATATATATACGTGTGTGTGTATGTATATTCTCTCTCTTACACATGCACATAATATATATGTTTGTGTGTGTATGTGCAAGCTTGAGTATGTGTGCAAGTGTGCATATCTCTATATGTTGCACGTGTGTCCATGCGTGCGAGTGTGTGTATGTGTGTTTGTATGCGTGTGTGCACGTATCATGTGCTGGTGTCTGTGTGTGTGTGTGTGTGTGTGTGCATGAACATACATGTGTGTGCATCGACATACATATAAATCTATTTATATATACATGCTTACATACCTATAGATACACATACATACATAATCTATACAAGATTAACCACAACCCCACCTCCCTCCACGTGGCCAAAGGAGGTGGGGCTAATTAAAAATAATCACTCCTCCTGCAAGCGTGAGAAGGAGCCAAATCTCACATCTTCCAATGCAATTTTGAATTTCAATCTAAGAAGATCTCATCTCACATCTTTCAATGAAATCTTTGTATACATGCTTACATACCTATCGATACACACACCTAAATCTTTGTATACATGCTTACATACCTATAGATACACACACTTATATATATTATGTATGTATGTGTATCTATAGGTATGTAAGCATGTATACAAAGATTTCATTGAAAGATGTGAGATGAGATCTTCTTAGATTGAAAGATGTGAGATGAGATCTTCTTAGATTGAAATTCAAATTTGCATTGGAAGATGTGAGATTTGGCTCCTCCTCATGCTTGCAGGAGGAGTGGTTATTTTGAATTAGCCCCACCTCCTTTGGCCACATGGAGGGAGGTGGGGTTGTGGTTAATCTTGTATAGATAAGGTCCCCCTCCACCCACCCAAGATCTCAACTCATATTACAAAGGAGTATGAAGGTCCTTCTCATGATACTAGAAGAGCATTAGCTTATGATTTTCTTTTTAACTCTAGAGGTTCTATGTGGGCGTGGGAACCTTTAAAGGAGAGTACATTCCTCAAGGAGGTAGCACGTGTGTGCAAGCAAGTATTTAAAATATCTTTTATTATTTAAATTTTTATATTTTTAAATAATTATTCATGCCCCCTTTTTCAATGTACAAGTTTGTATTTTGAATTTAAAACCCTCCAAATCTACATAAATAAAGTAAATATTTAAAATGTTATACGTGTAATATAATAAATAAGTTTAGTTATTTATTCATTTTAATAAATAAAAAAATATGTATAAATAATCATTTTAATAAATATGTAGATTTTAATGTATTTTTATATTTATTAAAGTGTATTTATGTATTAATAAATAAAAATAGATATATTTATATTTATTACTTAATAGATACTAAAGATTATATATTTATTATTTGATAAATATATATGTTAATATATAAGTTATCGATTCTAGATGCTTCCAACCCCAATCAAATACAAGCAAGATCAACAATATCAAAGCAACATCTTAGGAGCTCCCATTTAAGAGAGGCTGCACTGAGAGAGAGAGAGAGAGAGAGAGAGAGAGAGAGAGAGAGAGAGAGAGAGAGAGAGAGAGACGTGCTCTCGTTAAGAGAGGCTGCACTGAGAGAGAGAGAGAGAGAGAGAGAGAGAGAGAGAGAGAGATTGCATCCTTGTTGGTAGCATTTCTCATCATCTCATGAATGATTGGTACTTTTGATTTTGTAAAAGAGAAAAAAATGTTTTATCTTACACTGTGCAAAGCATCATTTTTAAACCTTTTCAATCTCCTAAAACTTTACACAAACCTTAGTTTGCAACCCCCTTATCCTTCTCTGAACGTCTTAATTATTTCATTTCTCACAAGAATTAGGCCCCTATTATTCACCCAAACAAAATTTAAACTATAAATATGTTTAGGTCTAACTTTGGGTTTTCTAATACCAACGTTGATCTCAGCCAGCCATGCCCCATTTGCTCTATGTGGGTTGAATCAAAACTGGGCACTACCAAAAGGTTGCACTTGTGTGTCAAAGAAGATTGCTGCAGCATTGTAACATGGCTCAAACATGTTTTTTTCCATAGGAATTACTTTCTTATCAATATTTAAAAATAATTTATAGAAATAACTATTTTCATCATTTGCAATGAATTGGGAGCTGTGATTTTCTAGGCAAGTAGTTTGAAAACATGTAAGAAGATTGATGAATTTCAGGTTAGCCTTGAAGTTGATTCATGCGGCTTTGGTAATCTTAGTTGTACAAGCTATTGATGTCTATATTACTTTTAGAAGAAAATTTGGCCAAGGTAAAGACTTTAGGAGAGTTAGGAGAATAAGAATCAAAACAAAAAAACAAGACCATCGATTAAGACCAATCGAAAATTTTCAGTCAACAATTTGACATTTGCTCTACAATGGTTGGATGGAAAATTTCGTCTGTTAAGTTTCAAGAGTGTCTCATTCACAAAGCAACCTTGACATTTACTTTGAATCGTTGGTGCTTGCGTTAGACGGATGCCGTCATGAGCCTGGAGAAACTTTCAAAGTCGATGGCTGTGGTATTGCTTACCGCCGCTTGGCCAGCGGCCACGGCCACCATGGCGTCAAGGTCCTCGTCGGAGAGGGGCTGCCCAAACATGGCCATGGCGGCCTGGAGATCCTCTCTGCTCAGAAGCCCATCCTTGTTCACGTCCAGTACATGGAACACCTCCCGCATCGCCCTGCCCTCCGCCCGACTCAAACCGTCGTCGGCGCCACCTACTCCGCCCTTGCCGATGTCCATGAGACACCGGAACTCCTCCAAGCTCACTGCCCCGTCACCGTCCAAATCAGCCATGGTTATCATGGAGTTCACCTCCTCGTCGCTGATGGCCTGCCCCACGCAGCTGGCGAAGAAGGCAGACAAGTCCGGGGACCTGATCTCGCCGTCACCGTCTCTATCCAGCACCTCGAAGGCTTGCTCAAGGCACGAAGGATCGTCGGAGCGTCTGGCCATTTGGTGCCAGAGCCCTGGAAGGCCGGCATCGCTGCTACGAGGGCACATGATCTCGTCTCTCTCTCTCTCTCTCTCCCTGCTCTCTCTCTCACACACACACGGTCTCTCTCTCTCTTTCTCTCTCTCTCTCTCACACACACACACACCAACACAGTTTCTCTCTCAAACACACAGGGTATTGCTTCGCGAGTAATGCAAAGGCGCGCACTACCAATATATAGGGGGCGATCTCTCTCGATCTCTCTCTCTCTCTCTCTCTCCTTCCAGCCAATTTGCGCACATGGTAGCACAAGAGGTCTTCAGGCTCCTCCATCACAAGACCCCTGACTTCGTGGAGGAACCTTCGTGCGGAACCGCGCCCCTCCACTCCACATGTACCTCTTCGCCTCCAGCCTCACATTTTCCACCACACGTACCAACAAAAGATTCCCTTCGCACTTTCTCGAGAACCTTGCACCCCACGTTTCAACTTTCTCGTGATTCTGGTCCTGCCCACTGTTGATATTTTATTCGAACCCCAAACTATGTCAATCTAATTTTTTTTTGAGAATATTTATAGTATTAAACTTCAAAAAGAGGGAAATTACAGCATATAAGAGTCCTTTTTACGTCATCATAAGAGTCCTTTTACGTCATCACAAAAAGAGAGCCCCTCTACCTACTGAATTGCGACAAGCATGATCTAGGTCAATCAAATTTTCAACTGGGTTGATTTTTGGCACAGTTGGAAATTTGTGTTGAAAACTTGGCCAAGTATATCTAGTTCTCTAGAGTGAGAAGAACCCTTTAGCGTTTATTTTTTAAGGTTTCAAATTGCACACATTTTTTTGGGAAATAGATATATATATAATATTATCACTTAAGGATCTTTACAAATTCGGGGGATGCACTACTATAAAACCTATGTATCACGTGCATTCAAGGGGTATTTAAAAACCCCCTTACTTGTGAATTTTTCATGAATAAAATGTCCTCTTTTTCTTATGGACTTATAGTTTTTTTAAATTGATTAAAGAACTCCTTCTATAAATGTATTTCTGTAAATTTATTTTAAATTTTAAAATAAAAAATCCCTTCATTTGAACTCACGTGCTATACTTACATATTTTTAGGTGAACCTCGAGTTTTCAAAGGGTTAAAAAATGATCTTCCTCATGAAAAGGACACTTAATAATATATAGTAAAAGCAATATTCTGTGATTGATTCTCTGCAATTTCTGAATTTTTATTTCGTGTGATACACAAAGTATGATTTTCAAAACTTTTATTTGATTTGATTTAACTTACCTTATTGCTTTTTTCTGAATCTTGAAACATCGAAGCACTACACCAATGTTAGACCTCATAGTCATATAGGCTTCATAGTCTCATCTGTCACACTTCCAAGCAGTGCAATGCATTGATGAATGTGAAACGCCTTAAACTAGGAGCCTTGTCTTTTGTGTAACTTCTCTCAAACTAGGAGCCTTGTCTTTTGTGTAACTTCTCTCAAACTAAATTTAATATGTGTTGCTTTTCTTTTAACTTTTTAGATCTATGATTCTATCAAGAAACATATACATTTGTTTTGATCTTTATCATGTAATAAGGTCCCCCTCCACCCACCCAAGATCTCAACTCATATTACAAAGGAGTATGAAGGTCCTTCTCATGATACTAGAAGAGCATTAGCTTATGATTTTCTTTTTAACTCTAGAGGCTCTATGTGGGCGTGGGAACCTTTAAAGGAGAGTACATTCCTCAAGGAGGTAGCACGTGTGTGCAAGCAAGTATTTTGAATTTAAAACCCTCCAAATCTACATAAATAAATTAAATATTTAAAATATTATACGTGTAATATAGATAAATAAAAATATATATATAAATAATCGTTTTAATAAATATATATATTTTAATGTATTTTTATATTTATTAAAGTGTATTTATGTATTAATAAATAAAAATAGATATATGTATATTTATTACTTAATAGATACTAAAGATTATATATTTATTATTTGATAAATATATATGTTAATATATAAATAATAAATATATATGTTAATATATAAGTTATCTATTCTAGATGCTTCCAACCCCAATGAAATACAAGCAACATCAACAATATAAGCAGACAAATCTAGGCTCATTTATATCAAAGCAACATCTTAGGAGCTCCCAAGCCAAGCTTCTCTCTCCTTTTCATCCTTTGTTTACTAGTTTAAACCTTTCTTAATCCATTCTTTACTTTAATCTCTACTATTTCAATAATCTTATCTTTATTTTAATTCTTTGTTTAATCTCTACTTTCCTAAGAATATGTTCCCAAAGCCATAGGAGTAGAAAGAGTACAAGGAAAAGACACCCCCCCATCCATAAGGTTCATGAGGACCAAGAATGGGCTTGCATGGAAGAAAAGAGAAGGAAGTATTGTGAAAAAAAAATCCACATTGAGAGCACTTTATCAATCCATCGATGGGCCCCTTCCATTGATGAGCCATCTTCGTCTCCTCCCCTCATTCCTCCTCCTCCTCCTCCTCCACCTCTTTCTCATCCTTTCCTCTTTTATTCTCATCCCCCTTCTCCTCATGCGTCCACTCCACCTTCTTCTCCTATGGCATCCACTCCACCTTCTCTGTAAGATCCCTGACCCCACTGCGCAACGAATTTGGGGGTGCTAGCAGCGGAAGTAGCACTTCTTGCATGGGGCAGGGTCCCACACTTGGGGCCTCGCCCATGGATATCTAGACAAGAGACTAATCCATCGGTTCTTCCAAAACCAAACTCGAAAAAAACTTCCCTTGCTCGGAAAGCACGGGCGATTCCTCCAGGATAACTTTTCTCTAACGTAGTCAGAAGCCTGAACTAACTGAACTGATCTGACCAAACCCGTAAGTCCCATAATCAGATCAGGGAAAAGATTGTACTTGGATCATAGAGACCAACGCTTTTTTCCTCATTGAGAGGCACAACCGTTGATTCTTTTCCATAGAACAATTTTTATCCAGGATTTACTATACAGAAATTTGAGTCTTGATTTATGGATCCATCAGTCTAGCCTAACCCCATCCAGTCCCATGGGTTAGCCAACTGCCCAACCACTGTAGTGATGGGATCCAATTAGGAATTTGGTCAGGTTTTGTCCCGGTACTAGGGAAAAGACTTCCCAAGCCCCCTAGCCGGATATTCATGCAAACTTAAAACTAGTCACACCACTTACACACCCACCAATATGAACTTGCCTTTTTCACAGATTCAACAATCTTTAAAACAATCATTTAATGAAACCATAGTGTTGCCCCTGAGTGAATAGGTGGTAAGCGTTCTGGTTGCCAATGATGCCATAGGTACATCGATGAAGGAAGGAATTGGAAATTAGGATTCAACTAGATAATTAGAGGATTATGATGGGGCATTTTTAATAGTTCCTAGCTCATAGTACCCGACAATATAATCACATAAAAATATCCGGATGGAATCTCCGTTGAAGATCAGCAAGATCAACCAACAGATCCATATAAAAGAGCCATGGACTCATCCGTTGAGGACCAGCAAGTTCAATCAACCAGATCCATGCCCGAATTCAGAAAATAACTCTTACTCCTTGTTCCAATATCTTCCCCGACGTACTCCTGGGTATCTTCGGCGACCCAAAGCCCGAGCACCATATGGTCAGCACCCTCTAGGATCCTTCGCAGGTCACCTAGCGCTTCACTCATAGGCTGCTTCCTTGGTCCCTTATCCACTGTACCGAAAGCTCACCATTTAATCAAACCAAGGCTGGTTGGCCGACCTTGCTACGCGAGACGTCCTCCGATGACTCTCCATCCAATTGTAACTTTAACAGATAGGTCTCCACGACCTCATTCACACAAGACGGTCAAAATGCTTCCCCAGCATTCTTGACATAAAACAGTCATTTAAAAACAGATTTCACAAACAAATACAGTTCCAACAATATTTCCATCTTTTCTCATTACTCCGCATCCTTTCACATTAGACTCCATCTTTCTTTCATCTTACCACAATTTTATTTTCATCATCGATCCCTATCACATCACATCATTCCTACATCAAATCACATCCAATTGCATCATCCACACATCATTCCTACATCAAATCACATCCAATCGCATCCAATCGCATCATCCACACATCAATCCACATCATTCCTACATTCGCATCATCCACACATCAATCCACATCATCCATACATCCATCCACATCAATCCACACGTCAATCCACATCATTCAAACATCCATGCACATTAATCCACATTATCCACACATCAATCCACCTCATCCATACATCCACCCACATCAATCCACATCATTCACTCATCATACACACACCAATCCACATCATCCACATCAATCCACACTATCCACACATCCATCCATATCTTCCATACATCCATCCACATCAATCCACACGTCAATCCACATCATCCAAACATCCATGCACATCAATCCACATTATCCACACATCCATCCATATCTTCCATATACATCCATCCCCATCAATCCACATGTCATCATCCAAACATCCATGCACATCAATCCACATTATCCACACATCCATTCATATCTTCCATACATCCATCCACATCCATCCATATCTTCCATACATCCATCCACATCAATCCACACGCCAATCCACATCATCTAAACATCCATGCACATCAATCCACATTATCCACACATCCATCCACCTCATTTCATAAGTTTTCCCATTCTCATCTAATCACATCTTTTTCTATCTCATCACTTATTTCCTCATTTATCCTCATCAGATCAATCTCACCCACTTGCATCTACCCATATATCTCATCACTTCACATACATTAACATCTATCTAGTTTACATCGGATCTTATCACATTCATTTCACATCACATCTCATTCATTTACATCCTGATTCACATGCTAACACATTCATTCATGTCCCTTATCGTTCATTCACATCTCGATTCACATCACATCACATCCATTCACATCCCTTATCATTCATTCACATCTTATATCATTCATTCACATCTCGATTCACATCACATCACATCCATTCACATCCCTTATCATTCATTCACATCTCGATTCACATCACATCACATCCATTCACATCCCTTATCATTCATTCACATCCTATATCATTCATTCACATCCCGATTCATATGCTATCACATTCATTCACATCCTATATCATTCATTCACATCCCTTATCATTCATTCACATCCCGATTCATATGCTATCACATTCATTCACATCCTATATCATTTATTCACATCCCTTATCATTCATATCTATCCAATTTACATCACATCTCATCGCTTCAAATCTCATTCATATCCATCACATTTACATCCACATATATTCTCCCACATACATCCACATCCATACTTATCACATACACATCCACATCTATCCTTTCACATACATCCACATCCATACTTATCACATACACATCCACATCTATCCTTTCACATACACACATCCACATTCATTCTTTAACATACATCCACTTCTATTCTTCACATACATCCACATCCATCCATTCCCATTCATTCCCATCTATCAGATTTACATTACTTCTCATCACATCTATTCACCTCACATTCTCGTCACTCCTATTCTCATCACATCCATCCATCCATTCATTCCCATCTGTCTGATTCGCATCCCATCTCATCACATCTATTTACCTCTCATTCTCATCACATCTATCCATCCATTCATTCTCATCTATTTGATTCGCATCACATCTCATCACATCTATTCTTAGAATGCAAGAGAATCCTTATTTTTGATATAAAGATTCTTTACACATCTATTTATGCATAATCTCAATTTTAAGGAGAATAACTCTTTTGAAATTAAAATTAAATTTCTTTATGCATCTTCCTATGCATTAAATGAAAATTGATGAGAATAACTCTTTTGAAATAGAAAAAATTTCCTTTATGCATCTTCCTATGCATAAAATGAAAATTGTGAGAATAACTCTTTTGAAATTTAAAAAAAACTCTTTATGCATCTTCCTATGCATAAAATGAAAATTGATGAGAATAACTCTTTTGAAATAAAAATAAATTTTCTTTATGCATCTTCCTATGCATAAAATGAAAATTGATGAGAATAACTCTTTTGAAATAAAAATAAATTTCTTTATGCATCTTCCTATGCATAAAATGAAAATTGATGAGAATAACTCTTTTGTAATAAAAATAAATTTCTGAGAGCTTTCCTTTGGCTTGATGGTTTGAGGGATCTACTCTTGTTTGCAAACAAGAGTGGCCACCAATTCTTTAGAAGAGGGAAAGGTCAAAAACTAATGAAATATTAAGAAATTCATAGTTCTTGGCTCTGGGGTGGAGTAGAGTAACAGTGCATAAAACACTATTAAGCTTTAACAAAGGGGGAGGCTTCTATTTATAAGAAAAAGTGAGCCTCTAACCAAGGAAACTGATTCTAGAATTTTCCAGATCAGTTTGGTCAATTTTTAACCATTTTTAGGTCAATTTAGCTCACTTTTTGGATCTAGTTAAAGCAGGAGAGAGGAGAGATGAAAATACCTCATTATTTGTGAGTTTAAAACTCAACCACACATGTGAAATAGGTGCCTCCTTCATGAGGAAAATTCCCCCACACTGAGGTGTCAAAAATGCATCATTTCACTGAATATCTCTTCTTTTTTAACTAATATCCTTGTCCTTAGTCAACTCTTCATCTTATGTGAGTATTTACTCATTTTTAGGGAGATTATCTTTATTTCTTCATTTATCTCCTCCATACATTTGGATGAATCTGATTGGCCCCTCATAACCTTAATTTAAATTTTTTCAAAAAAATCTGGATCCCCAGGATAAGGCCTTTTGAACAGATTATAATTGGTTTCTAATGCACCTTTTGAAAATCTTTTTGAACTTCTGTTTCGGGGGAATTTATTTTAATAAGAAGAGATATTTTTCCATCCAAAAATATCTAAAATCTAAATAATCTCTCTCTAGAATATTTTCTCTCTCTAAGCCAGAATAGGTAGAAACAAGATCTTTTATATTTCTGAAGAGGGATTTGATTACAGGGGAAGATAGTGGACATCCTGAGAGGCTGGGGAGGAATCTTACATTCTATCCCACAAAAAAAACGCAAGATGTCCTCATCTCGCAAAACTAGAGGAGAATTCTTTTCCTTAAGATCCAACTGATTCTGGGTTCCTTATAGTCTGGAGAACCCAACAGAATCCTGGGATAAAGATCCCTTATATAAAACTCATCATTAGATAATAATTCACTCAGATCGTAACATTCAATCCTTATCACAATAATGGTCCATTAGACCGAGATTTCTATCTAAACAATCCGCCATGGAAATTTTCAATTTTACAGAGTTTTAATTTGACACCCCTTAACTTGATCCACTGGGTCAAGTGTTAACAGCAGTAATCTGCCAGCACAATCCACTAATCTCATAGTGATTTGCTGAAGTCATTAACGTCATTCCAACTATGAACATTATCACAGGGACTCGTCCCATTCATCCTTATTGTGGTTTTTCTTAGTTATTACAATTAAGCCAAAATTCAAAAATCTTCATTTTTCAATCAGAATCCAAATCAACTCATCAGTTCTCAATCAGAATTTAAAATCATATATCAACCACATTCGAATTCATTATCTAGATAGTATTAATGCTTACAATTTCAAGTCTTAGATTTACTCGTATATACTGCCAGTAAAGAGCTGCAGTTATACCCTCGGTATATACGGGTAGTCACGGTCCTTGGAACTATAAGGTAAATACCATTATGTCTAGGCCTCAAGCAAGTCAGGGATTCCATACAATTGCGATACTTCCATCTGAAGACCCAATTACCAATTTACAAATTTCAGTTTAAATAATAATTTGTATGAATTTTATCACACAATTACAACCTTTTATTGCGTCTTCATAAATTTTTGACATTTTTGACTTCTTAGTTGATCCTCATTAGCCAATTTGCTCTGATACCAGCTGTAAGATCCCTGACCCCACTGCACAACGAATTTGGGGATGCTAGGAGCAAAACTAGCACTTCTTGCACGGGACAGGGTCCCACAGTCGGGGCCTCACCCACGGATATCCAGACAAGAGACTAATCCATCGGTTCTTCCAAAACCAAACTCGGAAAAAACTTCCCTTGCCCGGAAAGCACGGGCAATTCCTCCAGGATAACTTTTCTCTAACGTAGTAAAAGAAGCCTGAACTAACTGAACTAATCTTACCAAACCCGTAAGTCCCATAATCAGACCAGGGAAAAGATTGTACTTGGATCATAGAGACCAACACCTTTTTCCTCATTGAGAGGCACAGCCGTTGATTCTTTTCCATAGAATAATTTTTATCCAGGATTTACCTCATCTATCGTACTATACAGAAATTGAGTCTTGATTTACGGATCCATTAGTCTAACCTAACCCCATCCATTCCCATTTCCTTCCTTCATCGGTGCACCTATGGCATCATTGGCAACCAGAACGCTCACCACCTGTTCACTCAGGGGCCTTTTCAATAGTTCCTAGCTCATAGTATCTGACAATGTAATCACATAAAAATATCCAGATGGAATCTCCGTTGAAGATCAGCAAGATGAACCAACAGATCTATATAAAAGAGCCATGGACTCATCCGTTGAGGACCAGCAAGGTCAATCAACCAGATCCATGCCCAAATTCAAAAAATAACTCTTACTCCTTGTTCCAATATCTTCCCCGACGTACTCGTGGGTATCTTCAGCGACCTAGAGCCCGAGCACCATATGGTCAGCACCCTCTAGGATCCTTCGCAGGTCACCTAGCGCTTCACTCACAGGCTGCTTCCTTGGTCCCTCATCCACTGTACCGGAAGCTCACCATTTAATCAAACCGAGGCTGGTCGATCGACCTTGCTACGCGAGACGTCCTCTGATAACTCCCCATCTCAGTAGTTCCAACTTGAACAGATAGGTCTCCACGACCTCATTCACAAGACGGTCAAAATGCTTCCCCAGCATTCTTGACATAAAACAGTCATTTACAAACAAATACAGTTCCAACAATATTTCCATCCTTTTCTCATTACTCCGCATCCTTTCACATTAGACCCCATCTTTTTTTCATGTTACCACAATTTTATTTTCATCATCGATCCCTATCACATCACATCATTCCTACATCAAATCACATCTAATCGCATCATCCACACATCAATCCAAATCATCCATACATCCATCCACATCAATCCACATCATTCAAACATCCATGCACATCAATCCACATTATCCACACATCAATCCACCTCATCCATACATCCATCCACATCATTCACTCATCATACACACACCAATCCACATCATCCACATCAATCCCCATTATCCACACATCCATCCATATCTTCTATTCATCCATCCACATCAATCCTCCACACGTCAATCCACATCATCCAAACATCCATGCACATCAATCCACATTATCCACACATCCATCCATATCTTCCATACATCTATCTACATCAATCCACACGTCAATCCACATCATCCAAACATCCATGCACATCAATCCACATTATCCACACATCCATTCATATCTTCCATACATCCATCCACATCAATCCACACGTCAATCCACAGCATCCAAACATCCATGCACATTAATCCACATTATCCACACATCCATCCACCTCATTTCATAAGTTTTTCCATTCTCATCTAATCACATCTTTTTATATCTCATCACTTATTTCCTCATTTATCCTCATCAGATCTCACCCACTTGCATCTATCCATATGTCTCATCACTTCACATACATTAACATCTATCCAGTTTACATCGCATCTTATCACATTCATTTCACATCACATCTCATTCATTCACATTGTGATTCACATGCTAACACATTCATTCATGTCCTTTATCGTTCATTCACATCCCGATTCACATCACATCACATCCATTCACATCCCTTATTTATCATTCACATCCCGATTCACATCACATCACATCCATTCACATCCCTTATCATTCATTCACATCCCGATTCACATCACATCACATCCATTCACATCCCTTATCATTCATTCACATCCTATATCATTCATTCACATCCCGATTCATATGCTATCACATTCATTCACATCCTATATCATTCATTTACATCCCTTATCATTCATTCACATCCCGATTCATATGCTATCACATTCATTTACATTCTATATCATTCATTCACATCCCTTATCATGCATATCTATCCAATTTACATCACTTCTCATCGCTTCAATTCTCGTTCATATCCATCACATTTACATCCACATATATTCTCCCACATACATCCACATCCATACTTATCACATACACATCCACATCTATCCTTTCACATACATCCACATCCATACTTATCACATACACATCCACATCTATCCTTTCACATACATCCACATCCATACTTATCACATACACATCCACATCTTTCCTTTCACATACACACATCCACATCCATTCTTCACATACACACATCCACATCCATTCTTTAACATACATCCACTTCTATTCTTCACATACATCCACATCCATCCATCCATTCATTCCCATCTATCAGATTCACATTACTTCTCATCACATCTATTCACTTGTCACTCCTATTCTCATCACATCCATCCATCCATCCATTCCCATCTATCTGATTCGCATCCCATCTCATCACATCTATTTACCTCTCATTCTCATCACATCTATCCATCCATTCATTCTCATCTATTTGATTCGCATCACATCTCATCACATCTATTCTTAGAATGCAAGAGAATCCTTATTTTTGATATAAAGATTCTTTACACATCTATTTATGCATAATTTCAATTTTAAGGAGAATGACTCTTTTGAAATTTAAAAAAAAATCTTTATGCATCTTCCTATGCATAAAATGAAAATTGATGAGAATAACTCTTTTGAAATAAATAAATAATTCTTAATGCATCATAAAATGAAAATTGATGAGAATAACTCTTTTGAAGTAATTTTTTTTTCTTTATGCATCTTCCTATGCATAAAATGAAAATTGATGAGAATAACTCTTTTGAAATAAAAAAAATCTTTATGCATCTTCCTATGCATAAAATGAAAATTGATGAGAATGACTCTTTTGAAATAAAAATAAATTTATTTATGCATCTTCCTATGCATAAAATGAAAATTGATGAGAATAACTCTTTTGAAATAGAAATAAATTTCTAAGAGCTTTCCTTTAGCTTGATGGTTTGAGGGATCTACTCTTGTTTGCAACAAGAGTGGCCACCAATTCTTTAGAAGAGGGAAAGGTCAAAAACTAATGAATTATTAAGAAATTCATAGTTCTTGGCTCGGGGGAGGGGGGTGGAGCAGAGTAACACTGCATAAAACACTATTAAGCTTTAACAAACGGGGAGGCTTCTATTTATAAAAAAGTGAGCCTCTAACCAAGCAAACTGATTCTAGAATTTTCCAGATCAATTTGGTCAATTTTTGACCATTTTTAGGTCACTTTAGCTCACTTTTTGGATCTAGTTGAAGCAGGAGAGAGGAGAGATGAAAATATCTCATTATTTGTGAGTTTAAAACTCAACCACACAGGCGCCTCCTTCATGAGGGGAATTCCCCCACACTGAGGTGTAAAAAATGCATCATTTCACTAAATATCTCTTCTTTTTGAACTAATATCCTTGTCCTTAGTCAACTCTTCATCTTATG
Source organism: Cibotium barometz (assembly GCF_041138505.1). Classification (NCBI taxonomy): domain Eukaryota; kingdom Viridiplantae; phylum Streptophyta; class Polypodiopsida; order Cyatheales; family Cibotiaceae; genus Cibotium; species Cibotium barometz. The sequence continues at coordinate 5,973,209 of NC_141069.1, read as the reverse complement.
TGAGTATTTACTCATTTTTAGGCGGATTTTCTTTATTTCTTCATTTATCTCCTCCATACTTTTGGATGAATCTGATTGTCCCCTCAGAACCTTAATTTAATTTTTTTCAAAAATCTGGACCCACATGATAAGGCCTTTTGAAAATCTGGACCCCCAGGATAAGGCCTTTTGAACAGATTATAATTGATTTCTAATGCACCTTCTGAAAATCTTTTTGAACTTCTATTTCGGGGGGATTTATTTTAATAAGAAGAGATATTTTTCCATCCAAAAATATCCAAAATCTGAATAATCTCTCTCTAGAACATTTTCTCTCTCTAAGCCAAAACAGGTGTAGAAACAAGATCTTTTATATTTTTGAAGAGGGATTTGATTATAGGGGAAGATACTAGACATCCTGAGAGGCTGGAGAGGAATCTTACATTCTCCCCCCCATTCTCATCATCATCCTCTCTCCCATTCTCATTTTCATCATCTCCCCTTTCTTATCCTTCTCCCCTTCATTCTCCTCCTCCTCCTCCTCCCCTTTCTTATCTTTCTCCCCTTCATTCTCAACATCTTCTTCCTTATGCAACCACTCCACCTTTTTCTCCTATGGCACGATTCTCATGTGCTTGATGCTTTACTTGACCATGGTCAATCAACAAAACACAACCATATATGTCACGATCATGTGTGATGATTCATTGGTAAGAACTTCAATAGATCAAAAGCCCTTTCACCGCTTTGCTTCCTTCAAAGAGGAGACACAAGCGACACAAACATGTGCTTCAACCAATGTTGCCAAGGTTACCACATGGGCTACATCTTATGCTACTTTTATGAATCAATTGACATGGTATTCATTAAACACCTTCACATGGGCTACATCTTATGCTTCTTTCATGAAGCAATTAACATGGTCTTCATCAAACACCTGAACACATGCATGACTTGTGGGACCTTTGACACCACATATGTAATCCAAGGCACTATAGCACCCATTGTTGTAACTTTGGGATCTTTTTTTAGGATCATCGATAGTATATTCCTTGGAAAATATACATGAGATCCAAGTCACATTGGCTTGGAAATGACAACACGAAAGGATCTTCATCATTATACAGGGGAGACTTTGTTAGTATATACACTCAATGCCCGCCTCTCAGCATGTATCTCACTTTGATGTATAATGCACATTTGTTAGTCCCCCAGAGGAGTAGCCATGGTTCATATATCTTTAGTGGGAACCCCCACTTAGACACTGATGGGGTCATTATTGTGACCATTGATGATGGTTAGGAGATGGTCAGGGATACTAGGTCCATCATAAGTGGGCGATGGTCGGTGGGCCTGGTTCTTGATACACGGGCAGTGATCGTGTCTATGCAGTGTAACCGCCCTCATTGTATACGTGTCTACCACACCGGCTACAATACTAATGGTTGCCATGAGCTAAGGTATCCAATGCTTGTGAGTATCCACCCCCTTCTACACCTCATACATACTCCATCTCTAGAGTCTGTTTAGATCGCCATTTAAGCACTACTTGAGAGCGCATGGGTGGACATCACCATCACTTGTACCTCTTTGGTATAATCAGAATTTTAAATTCTCTCCATTGTGTATCTATTTCATTGTCTATTGTGCTTTGTCTTGCTATCTCTTTCCACTGTGCCATATTATTATAGACTCTTCTTCCACAATTTCTAGTCCGTTTTTATTTGAGTGACCTTGAAAAATGTGCATGAGCTCCAAGTCACATTGGCTTGGAAATGATGATGTAAAAGAATTTTTATTGGTATCAAGGAGAGATTCTTCTTCCCTTTTTTATATGAGCCAAAGGTTCTATGCCTAGAATGTTCCCCAAATATGAATATTTTGTAGACATGGGTTCTCTACCCAGGTTGTCCCCCTAAAATCTAATTATTTTTTGGAATATTTTGGATATGTTATAAATCCATGATGATATAAAAGGAAAAGATGTATTTTTATCCTAGTTAGGAGTGGAGGCGAGTGACTAAGTAATAATCGATCATAAGCTTATTGAGGGAATATAGCATGGCATGGGAGATGCATATGGCTACGTCACCTCTCTATAGTGATGTGGTGATGGAGTTGGAGGTTTGTTGCTTCTTTTACATTCAGTATTAAGGGACAAAAGATAGGGACCTAGTACCTATAAAAGAATTATACATGGTGGAAGTATTATGCTCAATAATTCATTCATCATTGTGGTGTGCAATCTTGCTCTCTTATGCATTATCCCATCTCTCTCTCTCTCTCTCTCTCTCTCTCTCTTCCATCCACCCATGTCTTGATCTCTTTACCTCTCTTTCCACTCTCACTCCTCTTGGGTATGGCACCATGAATTCTAATAAGTTACCCTCAGTCCACTTCTCACAGCCACCATAGAGGGAATCCATATCCACACTCACATAATGCATAATACAAGAAGACTACCTAAGCACAGAACATAAGCACAGACTACATGTGTTCTGTTCACACACCAAATAACCCTAACTAATGTCCACACACTGTGGCCAGCTAGACGTGGCCATTTATTGCCACACACATACTACTGTCTACCATGCCAGCACATATCGTGCCTAGCTCCAGTTTGTCATCGAGCTTGTAATCTCAATAGCCCCTTTCAAGCTCATGATGTACAGCCACCATAGATAAAGATGAGCTTGTGCTATCAACACTCCCCATAAAGCTCATTGCATGTACTCCCAACATGGTACGGAAGCACTCAAACTTCTCTCGCCCAAGTGGCTTCGTAAATATGTCGGCAACTTGCTCTTCAGTCTTCACATACTTCAAATCCACTGTACCATCCAACACTTTCTCCCTGACAAAGTGATAGTGGACGTCTATATGCTTGGTCCGTGCATGAAAAATTGGATTATTGGCCAACTATATACTACTCATGTTGTCACAATGTATGATAACCTTGCCCTCAATAGGCTCACCCAAGTCAACCAACCAGGAGTTTCTTTAACCATACTCCTTCACATGCAGCTATGGCTGCTCCTCTGTGTGCTGGATTAAGCAATAGTGGGTTGCTTCTTGCTACTCTAACTCACCACACTGCACTCCTAAATGTAAAGAAATAACCGCTAGTAGATCTCCTATCATAAGAGCTACTTGCCCAATCTGCATTTGTGTAGCCATATACATCTAAGCCTTTACCATGCTCATAAAGAAGAACATAATGTGCAGTGGCCCAAGTAGCCATAATGGTGTGAATAATATCACTCCAAATCTGGCAAAGACACTGAGAAACAAGAACGGGAGTACCCTCAATGACCTCAGTGCATCTAGCCTTCCAGATATTCCAGGCTGAGATGCTAGCAATAATCTCCCAAGAACTGTCTAACCTCTGTGCCGCCAGAGGGACAAAGTGTGAAAGTGGCAAATCTTGAAGACAACACTGCCAAGCAACTCCTTGCCTAACCATAATGGCCAAGTTCCTGTGAGTTCCTTGGAACCTCAGCTAAGGCCCAGACTATGTCAACCAAATGATAGAACCAAAAGAAATGATAGCATCCCTCTTAATCCTACCACAGAGGTGTGCAATCGCAGACCAAACCCTCTGTGCTTTCCTGCATTCCCATAAACAATGGTAAACTGACTTCGAAACTCCTGCACATCTAGGGCATGCTGGGGCAAGCACCAGCATGACAGATCTCCCCACTGATTGGTGGCCATACCACCATGAAGGGAAACCTAGATAAAGGAGGAAATCTGTGGCTTCCTATAAGAGTGCCACAATCTCCGCCAAAATGCCCTCTGAATGTCAATCGAAATGCCGTAAGACTCCCAATGGGGTCTAAGAGTAGGTCTTTACATAACGCATGATCCGTCTCAGTGCATCCAAATGAGGCTTCCTAGGGCTTTGCATAAACTCATTCACTAGCCCCACAACAAAACTCAAGTCTAGCCGTGTAATAGTCATGTAAATGAGGCTACCAACCATCTTCTTGTACATAGATGGATCTTCTAACTCTTCACCAAAATCATCCCCTCAACTTCACATTTTGCTCCAAGGGTGTACTCATGGGTTTACACCTAGTCATCCCATATCTAGCCAACATATCCAATGCATATTGACGCTGGACTAGCCATATTCCTGAATGATCTTTGACCACTTCAATGCTAAAAAAATACTTCAAATCTCCCAAGTCTTTCATATCAAACTGCCCACTCAATGCCTTCTTGACATGCATAATATCTGTAGCATGATGACATGTCAGAATCAATTCATCCACATAGATGATAACCACAACAATCCCATGATTTGTCTTCTTCACATATAGTGAAGAATCTGCCATAGAAACTTGAAAACCAATAGAGATAAGATATCGGCTTATCTTATCACTCCAAGGACGAGGTGCTTGTTCCAGCCCATAAAGTGCTTTCTTCAACTTGCATACATGAGTGGGGTACCTTGGGTGGTGTACATAACCCCCTCTGGCTACTCCATAAAAACTATCTCTTACAAATCACCATTTAGAAATGCATTCTTAACATCCATTTGATGTGTTTTCCAACCATTTAGAAATGCATTCTTAACATCCATTTGATGCGTTTCCCAACCATTTGCCACACATCCATGGCAATAATTGACCTATCTTTGCTACAGGACTAAACATCTCATCATAATCCAAGCCTTGGGTCTATGCATAAACCTTAGCAACCAGCCGTGCTTTATGATGCTCAATCAAGCCATCTGACTTGCATTTCACCTTATAAGCCCATTTATGATGCTCAATCAAGCCATCTGACTTGCATTTCACCTTATAAGCCCATTTATAGCCAATGACATTCTTGCCTTGTGGTAAATCCCAAGTATCATTATGAACCAATGCGTCCATCTCCTCATCCATTGCCTTTTCCCATACATGCTTTCCAATAGCTTCTACATAGCATGTAGGTTCCGCATGCTTAACCAAAGAGGTAATATATGTATAGTGCATAGAAAAATCACGGTATGTCAACCTGTCAACTGGATACCTGACTTGTTTGTGATCTCTGCAAAGCTTGTGGATCACTTTTTGTACACCTGTCACTCTAGCATGTGGAGGTACATATCTCTCTTACTTCGCACCACCTGGTGTGCGTAAAACTAGTATGCCAAGTTCCTTATCCAAACTCTCTGAACTTGATGACTCATATCCTGTAGCGCCAATACCTTCAACTTTCTTATTTCATTTGTCCACAACACTACTACTAGTGCTTCCACTATCATGCCCCAAACACCCTGACCATGGACATACACTGCTACCACTTGACTCTTGCGGCCCAGACATAGAAGTAGAACTTGCTTGTTTTTGGCAAGTTCACATGCACATCATCATCACTGGAATCATTGGCATCCTCATCTTTTACTTTGTACCAAAACTAGCAAGCTCATCAAACACCACATCTCATGAAATGAGCACTTGCCTACTAGTATCTAGATTGTAACATTTGTATGCTTTGTGATCGTGTGCGTACCTAACAAAGATGAACTTTTTTACCTTTCTCTTCTCATTTGGCACATGTACATATAAGCAATGCTACCAAACACTTTGAGATGCCCAATGTCTGGCCTATATCCAATAAGATGCATCACTGGCATACTTTTATGTATGGTAGCTGTAGGTGTCTTGATGCTTCAATTGCATCTTCTTTGGTGTTGTAGTTGAATCATACAACTTCACCAAAGTATCCCATGCATCCTTGGGATTATGTGTGTCCTGAATATGGCATAACATGGTATTTCTCACACAAATTGAGAAATACTACAACACTTTGAAGGCCCTCTCTGTCCAATTTTGATGTGGTGTAAGCCGGCTGGGTGTTTCATTCACTATTGGGGGAACCCTTGGTTCCATCTCCTTGCCTGTTACACCAAATGACAAAGCCCTCTGCCTTTAAGGAAATTTGTCATATGGTACTTCCAAATGCAAAAGTTGTGTCTATCAAGATTTTCACCAACAATCTTGTCTGGAGTGTCACTCATTTTGCTAAGCACAATGTTCACAGAGTATTTCCAACAATCAACTTACACACATACATACATATACTTTGGCACTAATGTTGTCCACACATCCCATTATTCTTATGGCGAGGCGACAAACTCCATGACTCAAAACCACTGTTTGCATAAGCTGAAAATAACTTTGCGTCACTCACAAAATCTGAGAAATGCATCCAAAACAGTCCTCCACTCTCCAAAACACTTTAACTAGCTCGTACTATGCATACAGTTTCACCCAAGTAGCATTTGAGCTCAATATGTATGAACAATCCACTATTCCCTGTTATGACGGGTTTTGTCGAGCCTTCCAATCATTCAAATCACTAGGAAATGATCAAATCAATTGTAGACCATATACATTGACACATCCTCCATGTTGTATATAAACATCATACGAGATCATTACATGCCAAACACTTGCCAAATGTTGTTCTTTGTTTTGCTATAAACCTATAAACACTGATTTACAGTCACTTATCCCGCTTTAATCACTTTAGATGCGATCTAAATTTAGGGCCCATGCATTCATTAGCTTTGTATGATGTTGCTCCACCTCTGTGTAAGAGGATTTGCTCCAATTTCGAGTAGTGGGTGAGTAATTAAAGGTTTAGTGCCCAAGCATTCATTAGCTTTGTATGATGTTGCTCCACCTCCATGTAAGAGGAATTGCTCCAATTTTGAGTAGTGAGTGAGTAATTAAAGGTTTAGTGAGTTCTATTTTGTTAATTATAAGCTTAATCCTCTATTAAGCAACCCTTAATCAGCTTAAATCTTGTTGTTTCTCACAAATAAACTATCGAAAAGCTTCTCCAAGCTCACATACACACATTTTCTAAGCTTGATATGCACTCCATTTGGTGGTATAACTCAAATGAGCTCCAAGCTAGTGAAAAAAGTTAAAAATATGTTGTAAACTGCTTGTCTTGGCTACGCCGCTTGCTCCTAGGGGATTTTGGGTGCTTTTTAGTCATCAATGATTGCATAAATACCTTAGCAATTGACCTATGCATGCTCCAAACACATCAATGCTTCTTCCAATTTCTACATAAACGGGCTCCAATGGCATTAATTTTGAGGATATAGTCTTTGTTTTGCAAAGGCTTTAAAACCTGCAAATTTTCCTCTTTTGCAATGCATAAAATGGATTCAAATCAATGCTTATGCTTGCTCCCAAGTTGCTATTACATCTCACAATGCCAAATACATGTCTCCTTCATAGATTTTTTCCAATACATGTGCTTCACAGCTTCTTTTTCTTGGCCACCAAATGCACATACATATGCACAAAAACAGTCCACCAAGCTTTGATTTGCTTGCTTCAAACACCTAAAATCCATAGAGGGAGGCTAGATCTTCTTACCCAATAGGCCAAGCTCTCAGATATCTAATGCTGATGTGTGTGCTCTATAGCTTCTCTTTGCTCCAAGATCTAATGGCTTTCTTCTTGATAGCTTCTTTTCCTCTTCTCTCATTCACTCACAAAACCCTAATAGAGAGCACCAAGCTTTGATACCATGATAAAAGACATATAGTGAGAGAGAACACACACAAAACCCTAATAGAGAGCACCAAGCTTTGATACCATGATAAAAGACATATAGTGAGAGAGAACACACACACAAGAGAAAACCCTAATAGATTGATGTAACCCTAACCATAGAGGGAATCCATATCCACACTCACATAATGCATAATAGAAGAAGACTACACAACCACACACTACATGTGTTTTATTCACACACCAAATAACCCTAACTAATGTCCACACACTGTGGCCAGCTGGACGTGGCCATTTATTGCCACACAGATGCTATTGTCTATACCAACCCAGTGCATATCGTGCCTGGCTCCACCTGTCTCATCGAGCTTGTAATCTCAACACAATGCTTGCTTCAAATTGCAAGGAAGGAAGGTAAGGTTTATTTTCTCTTTAAACAAATGTATTTTCTCATAACTATCGTAGTTCAATGAGGTGTGTTTGGATAGGTTGGGAGGCAGTTACTACAAGCAAGCACCAAGGTGTCCTTGGATTAGGGGTAGGATGGCGTCACTTTGGCTCAAGGGACCTAAGTTGGAAGTGTCCATTTTATAATCTCGCTGCTTTTTGGGCAGATGTTTTGTAATCTCACTCCATTTTGGAGTTGGTTGTTACAGAGTTTTATAAATATATTTACTTTCTATGATACTTTGGTTTAATGAATAGGCATTTTGGTTTATCGAAATTGTGGTTTTGGGGTATGGTTGGTTTATTTTCATACAAACCTTCTATAAATACCCAAGGCCCCTTTTAGGGTTTTGTTTTTTGGTCCCGTGTGATAGGACACAAACCTTCTATAAATACCCAAGGCCCCTTTTACGTGTCATTTTTTTCTTCGCACTCTCTAGAGCACCAAAGCACCTAAAAATCCCTCCTCATCTCATGACACCCCTAGAGAAATTCATGGACTTTCTACGTGAGACTAACTTCCCTAAGGCCACACAATTGCACGCTATGTTCACCCCTGGCATGGTTGACTGGACTGCCACCATTTGGCTGCACTCAAATCTATTTGTTGACATGCTCACCTACATGGAGACCCACCTAAGGCTGCATTCACTAGTATTACGGGATGATCATGGGTTGTGGGTGCCATGTAAACTTCTCGAGCACATAGGCCACAATGAAAAACCCTTTAAAAAATGGCTTAAAATATTTGAACGTATGGTGGCACTCTCACATCACTAAGAGCTAGAAAACAAACAAGTCCACAAGCTTGGCAAAGGGGATATTGGCCACCTCTCGCTCTTGTGGTTGGCATGTTTTGTCTTCCACATTTTTGAAGGAACCGAGGAAGGTGAGGTTGATCTCCCCCATCTACGTCTTGGGGGTTTCTCACACAGAGAAGAGTGAGCAAGATAGAGTAGTCGGCCACTACTAGTCCGAGTGAATCAGTGCTCGTCCAAAAGGACTTCCCGGAGGGTGCACTGGGGTTGTCCAAGAACCCTCGCTGCTTCAAGGCCAGTGCTAGTGGTGGCAGGGCAATTGAAGAGAAAGATATCTCTGCCCCCATTCCAGAAATAGAAATTGAAAGTTTATATCCAGTGGTGGTTGGGGGGGAGCTCTTTCTCTTTTTGCATGACATCAAAAAATCTTGTGGGATTCACATGGATCAGTGCCTTAGCATGCTTAAAGTGAAATGTGAATTCCCTATAGATGATTCGGGTGTATAGGCTACCTTGAGGATATCCTCTTGCCATTGACAGATTCCATGGAGGACATTGTGGTGATCGTGCTAGAGGCAATGAAGAGCGCGGAACAAGCTCATATAACTGAGGAGGAGTTTCAGACTACCTAGAAAAATCTCCAACTTGTGGACATGCCGTGGTGCCGGGAGATGGGTGGCGAAAATCCAAAGAGGGCAGATCTGGATGAGACGAAGTCTAATATTGATTTGGAACTCAAAGCCGATGAAGATGAAGATGACAAGTAGGAAGTTGTGTTGGAGGTCGATAGTGGCTGCACGAGGTGGGGGGTCACCTGGCTCCACTGGCCCATACCCAGCCCTGAACCATTATATTCCCCATCTCCTTGTGGATGATTTTGTAATAATACATAAGGACTTCACCCCGTCTATGACTTTCCAACTTTTTGTATTGAAAGCGTTGTGTCAAGCATCTGTGTGTGGCCACTTTAGGCCAATCAGTTAGCTATGTCATATTAGTTAAGAAATCTCTTGTAATGACTACATTTGGGTATGAATTATAGAGGCAAGGTGTTGGTCCGAATAGGAATTGCACAATCTGTAGGCCAAAACTTACCCAAGGACATAGAAGAAACAGTCTTAACAAGGGAGCTACCCATAGAAGAAACAGTCTTAACAAGGGAGCTACCCATAGCTAAAAAGCATCAGACAACCCTTGTATCCTAAATCCCACCATCTCATACGTAAACTCTTATGTAAACGATCTCTTTCATAATGTTATGTTGCAATCTTTATGGAATCATTGTCCAACTGTATTGCAATCTCTATGAATCTTCTTATGTGGAGTTTGTATATGATTCATCTTTTATGTTCTCTTCTTCATGCGTTTGAATTGCACAAAATATCAAAATCCAAAGGGGTTAGAGGGGTGCAAAAATGCCCTGTGCGGGACTCGTGCACATGCCTTTTTCGCACCCTTCTGGCCCACTTGTTTTTTCATTTATTTGATATTTGTATACTCAACAACCTAAAATTTGATTTAATTAGTTTAATTTGTTAAATTTAGTTAAACTCAAATTTTTATGGGTGAATCAATTAAATTAGTCATACTGTAAAAATTAACATTTCATGTCTTAGGTTTAAATATTTTTAAAAATTTACAATGTGTCTTAGGTTAAAATCCAAAGGGGCCAGAGGGGTGCGAAAAATGCCCTATGGGGGCCTCCCGCACTGGCCTTTTTTGCAACCTTCTGGCCTACTTGTTTTTTTTGTTTATTTGATATTTGTTTACTCAAAAAAACTTACAAATTGATTTAATTGGTTTAATTTGTTAGCTTTAGTTAAACTCATAAATTTTTGGGTGAACCAATTAAATTAGTCATATCGTAAAAATTAACATTTTATGTCTTAGGTTTAAATATTTCTAAAAATTTACAGTATGTCTTAGGTTAAAATCCAAAGGGACCAGAGGGGTGCAAAAATTCCCTATGTGGGCATCCCACATAGGCCTTTTTCACACCCTTCTGGCCCACTTGTTTTTTCATTTATTTGATATTTGTTTACTCAAAACAACCTACAAAATTGATTTAATTGGCTTAATTTATTGACTTTGGTTTAACTCATACATTTTTGGGTTAATTAATTAAATTAGTCATACTATAAAAATCAACATTTTGTGTCTTAGGTTTAAATATTTCTAAAAATTTACAGTGTGTCTTAGGTTAAATCCAAAGGGGCCAGAGGGGTGTGAAAATGCCCTGTGTGCGGGCCTCTCGCACAGGCCTTTTTTGCACCCTTCTGGCCCACTTATTTTTGCATTTATTTGAGATTTGTTTACTCAAAACAACCTACAAATTCCTTAAACCTAGATTTAATTTGATAATTTTTAGAATAAATTAAGGGCTAAACACCAATGAACCCTAGCAAATTCTAGAGAGAGAATGAAATTTTATAAGTAAAATTTTAAACCATTCTCAATGAGGGGATATGTATTTAAACCTAATATTTTGGGAATATGAATAGAATTGACATGAGATTTTAGTTAAGTCTTGCGCATAAAACATCAAAATCCAAAGGGGCCAGAGGGGTTCAAAAATGCCTTGTGCAGCCTCCCACACTGGTCTTTTTCACACCCTTTGGCCCATCAATTGGATAGTTATTGCTAGTAAAACCTCAATTACCATGTGGCTTATGTGACATTGCTTTAAAAAAAAACTCAAACATTGAAAAAAACATCAAAATCCAAAGGGGTCAGAGGGGTGCAAAAATGCCTTGTGCGGGCCTCCTGCATAGGCCTTTTTTGCACCCTTTTTGTCCCACTTGTTTGGTACAATTTAAAAAAAACCAAGCAATTGCATCAAAGAAAATCATAGACTATGAAACAAAGATAAAAAAGTTATCTTGCATTGACAATTGCAAAAATGTTACATGCGTACTTGATAGGCCAATTAGATTAAAAATCAGATGGTCTATCTTTGCAGCCTTCTGCTCCGTGAATTCACCGCGCCAACTGCATGTCCTTCATCATGATGGTCACTCGCTTCGCATGAATTGCATAGAGGTAAGTGTCCTCATAAGAGTGTGTACACATGTTTAGGGAAAAAAGTACCCTAGCCTGCAATCAGCCCATCTGACCACAGAGCGAAAGGGGAATTCCTTGGCATATCAGATAGATGTGGGAGTAATGTATGCTTGAGAGTTTGAGCTAATATTGAAAGAGTGTCTTTTGAGTTGGTTTATCTCTTGTTGCTACTCTATACTGCATAATTCTATCTACTTTGTACCACTCGCATGTTTGTATGTGTGTTATTTACCATCAAGAAACATCAAGGACTTGGGAACTAACCTTTGCATAGTCATAGTTAACTCCCCAAGCATGGTGTGGGCTTTTGCCGCACAGGTCGTAGCTAGGGACTTGCCGAACACCGTATGCGAGCCACGAATGGCTGCAAGCATACAACCAGGAAAGCAAGCTCAAACAGAATGCAAAAGGTGTGTCACTCACCGCTCAACCACCGCCTTGAAGGATTCCCACGTCGCAGTGAAGAAGGAGCTGCCGTCGCCGCTCCTTCTCCACCTCTACCGCCTCTCCGCCGCCGCTCTACCGCCTCTCCGCCTCTACTCGCCGCTCTACCGCCTCTCCGCCGTCGTGCCGCTACACAGTGCTCGATCGCTCTCTCACTCTCCCTCTCTCTCTCTCTCACACACGCAGAAGAAGGAAACCAAGGAGATAAGGCAAGAGCACTCTTGTATTCACAACACATGAGAATGAGGATTTCAGGGTTACATTTGACTCTTATAGGTGACTTGGCCGTTCACACTTGGGTGCCCATACATGGCCGGCCGACCCTAACCCTTATCCTACTGATATTCAAGGTGCACCTCTCATCGGCGATCACCCAATCCCTTCATCCTTAACATATGGTGCCGACAAGCCCGGCCCATGACTCAAAATATTTAAATTAATGACGTAAAACAACGGTAAGTCTCAATGTCCGTCTCATAGGTTAAGCAAGGTGTCAAAGGTTAAGCAAGGTGTCAAAGGTTAAGCAAGGTTTATAACTGGCCTAAGTCAAGGAAAATAACCAAGCTTAATAAATAAACAGATGACCACACTGTGTCTACTCTAAGAACAAGTTAATACCACGAGTCTAGGGACACAAGAAACATTAGAGTTATAGGAGCCTTTTGCCTTTAAAAAAGAAAAATGCACGTGACAATTTTTACACACAATGGCGACCTTCCTAAGGCAAAACTAATATCGATCCTGGTACCATGTTTAACACAAGGCATTATCCAGGAATCTATTAGTTCACCTTAGGCAAGGCTACTCCCTACCAACCAAGGCATCGGTCTGGAGTAGAATACTCCTCGCCTACTAAGTATCAATAAGGCGATAGGCCAACATTAAAGCATATCACAGACTTGTATTGCCATTTATTGTAGGCTTTTTTTTTTTGTTAATCTATTTCTTTTGATCTTCGCTCCTGAACTATAATTTGTCTTGCATCCTTTCGACAAAGGGGTAATAGCTATGTCTTAGAGGTCAACACACACATGGCCAGGTGTCAAACATTAAGATGGTTTGACCCTAGACCTAAGACAATCGTATTCCAAGGTTAACTAAAGACGTCATGCTGCCTAGGAATATTTCCAATAAAGTTAAGCTCATTAATGATTTACACTAGCATGTAAGCAACTTCAAAAACTAAGTAGTACATTGACAATTTCCATGTGGTCATGCATTATAGTTTATGCAATTAATTGAACAGTAAAAACGAAAGAGAGTGGGTATGGAAGAATTACACCTGTATTTTGAAGATCTCCTTGATTCGATGAGAGAAATGCCCGCAATTTGATGAGATATTTATGTATGATCGTTGCGGCTATCTTAGGACTTGAAAGCGAACCCACCTCAAACTTTTCAACCTGTACAATCAACTAACAAGCACTATACCTCGAGAGGCACATCAGTGTGAAAAATTAAAGGCTCGTTTAAGGAATCCAAACTAGAAAAAACTTGAAAACACTAACCTACCTACCAATCACCACACTACTACTGAGGATATGGTAAGAGGATGTTGTAGAGTCCTGGCTCTAGCCCTAAGGCTAAGCCTCTATCCGCATCATCCAAATAAATAAAGTCAACCTCAGTAGTGCCATGAGTTTCATCCGTCCATTCATCATTGTCAGATATTTCCTTTTCATTTTCCCATCCACATAAACTCATCAAGAATGTAACCATGCGAGGATAGTCATCTTGTGGAAAAGGAAAGCATTGGGCTATCGGGGATATTTCCTCTACGGAGTAGGGGTCAGTCATGGTCAATAGGCGAATTAGCCATTCTAATTCCTCAACATTTTCCTCTCTGGCTAGTACATCTATATGATCCCATTCAGTTTCAATAACAGGATAGCACAAATAAAATATCTGAGAAAGGTATAGATGATACCTCTCACCAAAGGTGGGAGTGGATGAAGTGTATGATGATCGTGCATCTGCCATATCTGCAAACACAGATATAGCATCAGTAGGTTTATGACAGGTCAATCTAGTTCTTGATTGGATTCGGATATTTATCCTCTTTTTGTGCTCTTGCTCTTTTTACTATTTTTTGTTTTTCTTTTCTTTGTTTTTTAAAAAAAATAAAAAATAAAAAATGTATGAAGCTATATATATACATCCCCTTGAATTTGGCAATTACATGGTCAGGGGAGAAGGTTAAGGAGGAAGCATTAGAATGTCGAGCATGAGTACATGCTCCCCCTTTCCTTGGGTAGATCATATTATTTGCAATGATGTTGCAGCCTCTTGGAACCAATTTGTCCAGCGGGTCATAGGTTGTGATGTGGGCAGATAGCTTTTTATGACCCTTGTGGCCACATCCAATTGCAGAGATGGTAGTGTACGCTCCCATTGACGAATGGAGGAAATGGTTTCCGACGATACTATTACAAGGGGAGACGTAGACTCATCGGTTTTTTGTTGGGTGTTGACAAGAGTAGGTGTAGAGCATGTAGAAACTTCTATATGAGTGTGTGCCTGGCATGAGGAGCTAGAAGCTTCATGTGGCTCCCCCCTTCCTGAGCTAGGTGGTAATGATCAATATCATTTGGGAATCCAAACTAACTCTGGAAGAAGTGGTGCGGAGCACTCTGTTACCTTTCCCTTACCACGGTCTTGAATTGTCATTGGGGTGGCAACAATTGGTTTGCAAGGTTTTACAGGTGATGTAGAGGGATTCAGCTTATGTTTAGGGACCCAAATCTGGTCATTCCCCTCGTAGTACCCTTGGGCTACTAATAATTTTTTAGGGATCCATCGCGATGTTACATTGCCCTTTCTCGGCTGGTTAGCTGCTTTCCTTTTACGAGGCTTCTTGGTGGCTGAACGAGATTGAGCAGGGGAATTAGCTGTTAACGAAGCTTTTGGGACCCATTTGTATATACTCTTTGGCATAGTAAGCGGAGCTTTAGAGACCACCCTGCATGTTTCCACTCTTGGCGTTGAAGCGTTAGAGGGGTGGCAAACAATCAAAGATGGTTTTGCCACTGGATTTTGTGATTTTTCATTATCTAACATTTTGTCCAGGGTTGATGGCTTAGGAGCGAGATTTTGAGCGGTCAGACCTAGTGTTGGTTCTTGCGTTGTGACTCGTCTAGTTGCCCAATCGATATTGCACTTGGTGGCCATCATCCATTTGCGCCCTAAGTTTACAGTGCCTTCCATAGTACCAACAGGCATAACCAAAAAGCTTTGAATTACGGTCCCCTTATCATAGTTAATCGGAGTGTGCAGAATTCCTGAGACAGGGGTTTTCTTCTTGTTGATACCTTGAACTTGGATAGCACTCTTGGATAAAGGTGGTTTTCCAAGTTGACACCACACGCCATATGATAGCAAATTGTGTTGCACTCCTGTATCCAATAATGCATTATACAGCACCTCTCCGTAAGGACTCTGTAACTCAATTGGGTATCTTAGAGGTGGGTCAGATTCCAGTGAATCCTCGTCTGCCTCCTCGAAAAATGCTTGCGTAATTCCCAAGTTGGCTTCTCGTTGTCGCCTAGCATGCTGTTGACGTTCTTTGGCTTCGACTCTCGCTTGTATCTTTTTAAGCTTAGCTTGTTCTTTAGTTGCCTTCTTTTGATGGATTGCATGTAACTCCTCTTGGCTCAGGGGGCCATAGTACCTTTTGAATTTCCTCCCATTAAGGAATCCAATGGTTTCAACTCCGTCGAGAGTCTCCACTCGGATGGTACCTTGCGGGGTAATTTCACATACTCTATACGGTCCCTTACCAGCATATTTGAGCTTCTTCTTTTCGTTATGCACTCCATACATCAGGACTTTATCCCCAACCTTGATGTCCTTGTCCTTTACGTGGCGATCAAACCATTTTTTCCTTCTATCCTTCTCCACAAGGGCATTGTACACAGCCAATTGTCTTTCTTCGTTTAGTCGCTCAAGGATATATAGTCGTTCTACTAAGGGATTACCATCCCAACCCTCTTGAGTAGCAACACGAAGACTAGGAATGACAAATTCCCACGGCATGACTGCTTCTTGGCCATATACCATTTTGAATGGTGTGCAATTAATAGCCACTTTGTACGCAGTACGATAGGTCCATAAAGCTGTTGTAAGCTTTAAATCCCAATCCGTGCGATGAGCTTCAACTGTCTTTGTCAAAACAGAGATTACGGTCTTGTTGGTACTCTCGGCTTGGCCATTCGCTTGCGGATAATAAGGAGTAGATTTATGATGGGAGATCATGAAATTTGTTGTGAGCTCCTTAATCACTTCATTTATAAAATGCGTACCATTGTCGCTCACAAGTTCAAAAGGACAACCAAATCGTGTGATTATATTTTCAAAGAGGAACTTGGCTGTTGTCCTTGCATCTGCCTTACGTGTCGCTTTCGCTTCGGCCCATTTGGTCATATAGTCAGTGGCCACAATAATATAGCGAGATTGTGTGCTTCGGGCCGCTGGGCTAATTGGACCTACAAAGTCTAAACCCCACTTTTCAAATGGTTGGTTTACTTTGATTGGATGTAGGGGCATCTGATCTTTCCGCTGGGGTTTCTTGTATCGTTGGCATTCATCGCAACCCTTCACAAAGAGTGATGCATCTTGAAACATAGTGGGCCACCAATACCCTGATTGTAAGATCTTTCGCACAGTTAAGTCTCCTGAGAAGTGACCACCGGGCTACACCCATATGTGCCTCTTGCAAAATGTATAGATACTCATCCTCTCGGGCACAACGCCTAAGAACGTCATCCTTTCCTCTTTTATAAAGAGTCCCGGCTATCAGGCAATAGGGTTCGCATTCTTTGATCAGCTTTCGAGCTAGATCTTTACGAAGCTCCTTGGGTGGAAAGCCATTAACCAAAAAGTTAACAATCTTCTCACTCCATTCAGGCATTGTCTCCACCATGAACAGGGAAGTGTCAGGTAAGTCATCATCAACCCCTGTAGGAGCCTCACCATTAGGTATGCGAGACAAATGATCAGCCATAACATGTTTTTTGCCAGGTCTCACAACAATAGTGAAATCAAACTCAAGAAGAATCAATAGCCATCATGTGATTCTTCCTGTGGAGCATGGTTTGTTTACCAGATACAACAATGCTTGATGATCCACATAGAAAACAAACTTGGTGGCAAGGAGGTAATAACAAAATTTCCTTACTGCATATATCATTGCCAACCCTTCTCGCTCGGTAGTGGTGTAGTTCATCTCAGCATAATTCAACTGTGGCAAAGCTAATGGGGTAGTCTAGCTTGTGTTCTCCAGGTTGAGTTAACACACACCCAATAGCAAAGTTTGATGCATCAATATGCACATGGAAGATCAAATCCCAGTTAGGCATTCGCAAGATTGGAGCACTCGCTAAGGCCTTCTTTAATAGCTCATAGGCATGGTCACATTCTTCGGTCCAAATAAACTCGATGAGAAGCTTATATAATGGTCGAGCTATCTCGGCGAAGAATAGAATAAACCTTCGATAATAACCAACGTGGCCCATAAAGCGTTGGACTCCCTTATAGTTGGTGGATGGGGGTAATTCCAGAATGACCTTGATTTTACTCTCGTCAGTGGAAATCCCATTTTTGGACACTATATGCCCTAAGATAACTCCGTGTTTAACCCAGAATTGACATTTGAAAGGATTCAATGAGATGCGATATAATCTACACCTTTCAAATATTTTTCGTAAACACATCAAGTGCTCGTCCCAAGAGGAATGAACACAAAGATCATCTAAGAAAGCTTCATAGAAGTCTCTTAGATATTCCTTAAAGGCCGTGTTTATCAATCGTTGGAATGTTGCAGGTGCATTGGTCAAACCAAAAGCCATGACGCGAAAGGCAAACACTCCAAACTCCATGATAAATGTTGTTTTAGCTTGGTCCTCGACTGCGATTGTGATCTGATTGTAACCCGAGTACCCATCTAAAAAGCTATATGTCTCCTTGCCTGCCACTCTTTCAAGCACATGTTCAGAATATGGCAAGGGGTAATGATCCCTTCTGGTGGCTGCATTAACCTTTTTGAGATCAACGCACACTCTGAGTTTCCCATTCTTCTTTGGTATGATGACTATCGGAGAAACCCATTCTGAGTGCTCAATAGGGTATATGAATCCACATTTTACAAGCTTTTCAATTTCCTCTTGTACAATCTTTGCGTACTTAGGATTCATTGGGTAGGGACGTTGCTGGACTGGTTTAGTAGTGCTAATCATTGGAATCGTGTGTTGCACCACCGAGGGTGGAACACCCTTCATATCATGATATGTCCAAGCAAATATGTCCTTGAATTCTTTAAGAAGCTTTGTAAGTGCAGCTTCTTCTGCCTTGGTGAGGTCTTGAGCAATAAAAACTGGTTTAGACTCCTCACCCGGATCTGCTAAGTCTATCTCCTTAACTACCGCAGGGCAATCATAGACACCGCTACTCCCATTGGTAGGCGTTCGTTGGGCTTTTGTGTAGACCACCTTACGTTCCCCTGTGGTGGTGAATGATTTGAAATGCTCGGGTGCGGGGTGTAAGTCTACTGGTTCTTGTTGTGCCAGGCTTTTTTCTTTCAATTCCGCTTCCTTTTACTGCTGAGCCAACTCTTGGTTTTGCCGCCTCCTTGCAGTACGACTTAGTTTTGGCTTCTCATCAATTTCTAATTGGGCGACGTCATGAGGTTGCGGAATACACCACATGACACTTTGGAGGTACTGTCCCCAATTATCCGCTATCTTCCGATGAGCGTCAATGGCTCCTACATAACTAAGCCATTCTGCAGTGGATCTCTCTTTGTTTATTGCAGTTCGTACATTAGCTCGATAGCGTTGGCGCTTATGTCTCGTTTTCTTCTTAACAAGTTTTTGATTTTTGTTTCTGTCAGATTCGAACTCACTTGGTCGATTTTCACTTGTGTCCCCCTCACTTTCGGATGAACTACAGGAGGTCACCGTCCTAGGCCTTGAGCACATTGCTTCCACATTTGGGTGAATATTTGATTCATCCCCCGCTCAGGGTCAGTTTCTTCTTGAGATTCATACTCAGAGTTGCATTGGTCAGAGTCTTCGCTACTTTCAGTGTCAGTGGAGTTTGCCACTTTCTCGCCATCAGGAGTCAAGTGCATAACACCTATCATGTTTATTGGCACTAACGGTGGCATATCTTGCCCCTCAGGTGTTACCCAACTTGTGCCTCTATTTCCCCATGTGTCTATGGTTGCCGCTAGGTGTACCCAATCCACGTTATCCGACTCAGTCATACCCGGTAAGACATCCATATAAGGAGAATCTTTCCCATCATCAGTCTCTTTTTTGCATGTATAGCAATATCTTAATGGGGCGGAGTGAACAGTGGTATCCGATCGATTATCGATGATAACCTTGCTTCCTAAAGGATGCGCACGACCATTCTCAAGATCAACTCGAATGACAGAGTCCTGGAATTGTAGGTAGACATGGTTTTTCGACCAGTCATGCACCATTTGTGCTTCCCTCATGAAAGGACGTCCTAAGATCATTTGATATGACATAGGATGCTTGGAGAAATCCATTACAATGAAGGTATGTCTTACCTTGTACCCCAAAACCTTGATCTTAAGGTCCCTTAACATTCCAATAGGTTTAGCAATAGTTCCGTTTGCCATCTTAACCACTATGTTTGTGACTTCGAGGTGAGGTCTCCCCATGGATTCCCAACAGTTTTTAGTCACAATGCTCACTCCAGCACCACCATCAAGGATTCCCTTTAGAGTTAATCCCTTGGTAGTAATGGAGAGGGTTGCATTGGATTCGTCACCTTCAAAGTACTGTCCCAACTTGTTCACAGGTATTTCAACGATTGAGTTTTCATCTAGGTTGGGTTGTAGATCCCAATGTTCCTCCTCATTTTGAAGCGTGTCAGGTCTATCCATATTTGCAAATTGTGGTAGCCCCGCCTTTAGTTCTCCATTGAGAAATGCCCAAAGAGCTAAGAATAGCTCAGGATCTCCGTATAATTTGGATATGATCGTGGTTCTGATCTCAGAGGACATGAAATCCATTACCTTAGACACATTCAACGGTACTTTTCGAGACATCGCCCCTTGACTAGGGACTGGTGAAGATGGAATCACTTCCTCTTCAATGGGGTCAGGCATTCCCTCACTAAACATTCTTTCCAGCAAGAAGGGTGTTTGCCCACTTCCTGATGTCCTATCCTCACTTTCTTCCCGAATGATACTAGGTATAGCTAACGGTTTATGGTTGCTGTGAGGCTGAACTTGCGTAGGAAACACTGTGTCTAGAATTTTGATTTTTCTCGGGTTTGGCTCCAGTTCTCTTTGTGTTTCTTCCACCAAACCCCTTAAGTGCTGCACTTGTTCAATCTCCTCATTGACTAGGTTTGGGTAAGTTCCAATCTTTTTCTTGAGGGTTTTTGGCCCACGTGGCTTGTCTTGGGGAGTCTCAGTCAGTTTGGGTGGTCGAGAGGGCATTAACTGACTTGGTTGTGGGGCCGAGGAAGTTTCCTTCTGTTTCCCCTTATTTATGTACTCGCTTCATTGAGCTCCCGAGTGGGTTCCTCCCTTAAGGTAGTGGCTTTGGTCCCCATGGTTTCTATTGAATCAGAATCATCTTCAGGATCATTCATATACACGGGGTCGTCTCATGTCCCTATGTTAGTCTTTGAACTGGGCTTGGAGCTCGTGGCATTAAGCGATCTCTTCCGCCGTGTTTTCTTTTTCTTTGCCTGAGCGATTGATGCAGCATCCCTCTCTTCAAGAACGTAGTTTTGATTTTGAAGCATTGACCGTGTAACTACATTTGCGGGTACAACGGGTGTGGTTCCTCGTGCTTGGTTGGTGACCTCAACCAAATTCAATGGCATAATCTTGGGTGCATTAGGATTATGTGGACATTGAGCGATCAAATGATCTATGCCACAGCGATTACATGTAAGTACCGACATTCCCGATGTGCTCCCTTGATTTGGTTGCATTTGAGTAGCGATCTTCTGTAGCCTATTAGGGCACTCCGCTACACGATGCGGTCCACCACAATCATAGCATTGAAGAGGTGGTCTCCTCGCCAAGGTATTAAGATTTTGCCCTCTTGTGGCGAGAGCAGCCACTTGATATACAGGCTTGACTTGCCCGAAATGATCCTCCATGTAGTACTGGGGAATCATTTCAAACGTATCAATCCCGTATGGAGTAGTGGGATCTATCTCCTCTTCATAATCCCCACACGCACTATGTGACTCACAACCCATCTGGTTTATTGGGGTAATCCTTGGATGTGGATCTTTAGATTGATGGCCATACTTACCACATGCATTGCAATTCCCATTGAATTTGACTCTGAATGTGGGACATTCACTCGTGCTATGTGGTCCTAAGCAAACCGAACACCATTGTTGCTCTCTTCTTGGGTACATATGGCTATTTTGAGGAGCTCAATTACCCCTAAAGTATTCTTGGAGAGCCTTAGTAAGGTCGGTCATAGACATTTCAGATATCTTGGGCTCCTTGGCAATAGGTTTCACCGTCATTGGCTCGTGCCCAGATACTTGCAAACTAACGGATTTTGTCTCCGAAGACACCTTTTTACCTGCAAATATCAAGTTATCTTCTAACTGGATTGCATTGGTAGTGACTGCTTCCCACGTTGTAAGACCTCTAATGACTAGGCCATTGTATATGTCCTCGTGGCGCAATCCTCGGATGAATCTATCGAGCAGTTGGTTATTATTGAAGCACTCATCGGGAGTGCAGCAAGAATTTAGATGCTTCAATTGACTTATAAAGTCTCTCACTGACTCCCCTTCCTCACGTTCAGCTTTTTGGAGTTGAGAGGCTACTCCCCAAAGCACACCCTCACGTATGTATTCTTTCAAGAACAATCTCTTGAGAGTGGGGTAGTGAGTGCGCTCTTCAACCCTTAAGGTTCGATACCAATCTCCGGCCTTCCCACTCAAGGTTAAGCCTAAGGCTTTACATTTATGCAGCTCATTGTGCTCTTCCAAGGAATCACACACATGTTCAAAGACTTCAATGTGCTTCCTAACGTCCTCATTACCACTGAAGTTTTGAGTGAGCTTAGCCACTTGTACTGCCTTGCTTCTAGGTTCTCTCTCAGGCATGCCCCGCATGTTTTCCGCAATGGATCGTCCGATCGTCTGAGCAAACGCTGCGAGATCACCTAGGTGAGCAGGCATAGCTGGTGGAGGCACTTCTGGGATAGCCTGGCTGATAGGAGTTGGCGTTGGTCTGAGTATGTTGGCAAATGACGTAGGATATGATATGTGACTAGGCCTAGCTCCTATTGGATAAGGGTGGTGATAAGGCGGTCGTGGAGCATACGCCATTGGCATACTAAGAGGCGTAGGAGCTACATGAGCATGAGTAGAGATAGGTACATAGGGTCGATAGGCACTGGCACGCACTGTTGTAGGTACTGTTCCACTAGGTAGCGGTGTCGTACTAACTACAGTGGTAACAGGTGCGCTTTCTGTCATGCTCATCATTGGGGTAGGCATTATAGATTCCCTAATGGAAAGTTGAGCCAAGGTTGGAAAGCTAAAGTTACTGCTCGTGGGCTCAACTTGCATTGAGACTCCAGGCGAAACAACATACGAAGGGTCTATGGGACTCACCGAGGGAGTCTCCAATTGTGATAGGGTTGGTTGTTTGGCCTTGCCCGTATCCAAAAACCTCATAGGGCTAGTGAAAACTAGGTTCACTCCCCTATTTTGCCTCTCAATTTGGATAATTCTATGAATAACCTCACATATCATTTGCTGTTGCTCTTCTAGATTAGTGGCACTAGATGTAGATCGTAGATGTAGATCGTAGGACTTCTAACCAACCCACATGGTACGTGTAACCCGTGTATAGGTCCGTTAGAGTCTCTGTGTGTAGATCATATTCCCAATTTTCATTGAGAAATATCCCATCCAGACTTGGTGTGCCAAACGGTTCTCTTGAAGTGGACGCAACGTCACTTCTTATGGGTTGGCTTCTAGGGACCTCTACTTTAGGAAGAGCATAGGAAGGTGGTAGCTCAGTAGGGCCCTCATTAAACGAAGTGGATAGAATATCCACATGGACACTCTTTGGGAGGGTAGGGTCTACAGGAGATGTGAATGGCGAATCCACTACCCCACCTCCTTCATTTACTTCGCTTGTCGCATGTTCAGAGCGCGTAGCTCTACTAAAGGTCTCTATTAGACAACTAAACATGCTAGATCCGGGTTGTGGGTCCCACACTGGCATGTTTTGGCTTGTCTCCTCAGGGTTCTTGGTAGGGTGTCCTTCCATGGCTTCTGAGTCAGAGGACGAGTCACTATCCACTATTCGTGGATCTTGGGTTGCACTCCCTTGGGTTCCAGCCGAAGGCCAAGATGCTAACGTGGAGGGATGGTATGAGCCTGCGTAGACTGAAACGCTTTCTAGTGGCTCAGACTCTAGCACCCGACCAGAACGTAGATGCATGTGACGTGGGTACCCTACGTGCGTTGGTAACTACCCTTAAAGCCCACACACAAGTGGTTTCTTGGGTATTTCGTACCCCATTTTTACTTGTTTTTAGATTATTTTTAACCCGTTTTTGACCCCCTTACTTATGGTCGAACCTGGACTAGGGTGTGTGATAGCTCGAAACGAGCGCATCGTTCAAAGGGTCCTAGTGTGCTTTACAGCACCGTATTCGCCTATCCAGAGCTCCTGTAGTCCTCAAAACAGTCCGTTTCCCTTGGGGGGAAGGGGCGAAAGCCTATTTGAGAGGGTGAGGGCTTTATCCCACATGCTCACTTTACTCCTTGGGGGGTGGGCTAAATATAGGGCACAACTTCCCATAAGCTCTCACTTGAAAGAAAGCTATGGAGGCTCACTCTCCTATATATATATATATCAAAAGACCGAGACCGCGACCGAGGTCGTGGGTCGTGGGTCAATTGGGGTTTTTTCTTTTCAATTTTTTTTTTCCAATTGAAAAATCTTTCCTCTTCACACGTTTGGTTTTTTTTCTTTTAAAAAAATTAATTTTTTATTTTTATATTTTTTTGAAATTAATTTTCTTTTTTTTTTGGGAATAAGTTTTCTAGGGTTTCTTTCTAGGTTACAGACTTTGCCGCGGCGCAGTTCGCACACAGCACAGGTCTTGGGATTCAGAAATCCCCCCTCACATGCAGAAAACCAGATAACAGAGCGTGCGCCCACACGCGGAGCGGAAAAAAAACAAACGAAACAGAAATGCAGAAGACAAATTACAGAAACAGAGATTGCAAACCACAGAAACACCTCAACAGCAACACAGATGCATTTCCTACAGTGTAAATTAAACTTCACGCAGCAGCCCGAGCTGCAAACTGGAGCTTGGTGCAGGGTAACTCCCCGACAGCGGCGCCAAAAATGTGGGCTTTTGCCGCACAGGTCGTAGCTGGGGACTTGCCGAACACCGTATGCGAGCCACGAATGGCTGCAAGCATACAACCACGAAAGCAAGCTCAAACAGAATGCAAAAGGTGTGTCACTCACCGCTCAACCACCGCCTTGAAGGATTCCCACGTCGTAGTGAAGAAGGAGCCGCCGTCGCCGCTCTACCGCCTCTCCGTCGCCGTGCCGCTACACAGTGCTCGATCGCTCTCTCACTCTCCCTCTCTCTCTCTCTCTCTCACACGCAGAAGAAGGAAACCAAGGAGATAAGGCAAGAGCACTCTTGTATTCACAACACATGAGAATGAGGATTTTAGGGTTACATTTGACTCTTATAGGTGACTTGGCCGTTCACACTTGGACGCCCATACATGGCCGGCCGACCCTAACCCTTATCCTACTGATATTCAAGGTGCGCCTCTCATCGGCGGATCACCCAATCCCTTCATCCTTAACATATGGTGCCGACAAGCCTGGCCCATGACTCAGAATATTTAAATTAATGACGTAAAACATAGTACGTCTCAATGTCCGTCTCATAGGTTAACACATGGGTAGACTGGTAGCTCAATGCTCAACATTGGCTTATCATGTTGGGCACAATTGAGTTAGTGGTCGCTTTTTAGGAGCCGACTAGGTGATCCGAAACCACTGAAGTGTTGGGTCTTGATCGGATAGCGACACTTTTGGCAATCCTACTGGGGAGATGGCATGCCCAGAAGGGGAGTAGGAAGTAAGGGGTAAGCTCTACATAGGAAGCTTGAGTTGTGTCGTGCATGATATGCATGTTCTCCATGACATAGAGTAGCTAGTTGGGGTAAATCACGAGAGGAAGTGTGCGCGTCATGTTGTCGGGTTCATAGTAGTGTAATGGACAAATGCATGGAGAATGAAGAAAGTTCAAGCGGAGAAATGTGATACCGTCATCACACAGAGCAGGTAGTCGAAGGCCTCATGTAGTGAAGGGTAATCGCATTGTGCAAGAAGATTACGAGAAGGGGCTCCGTGCCATCAAGATCAAGAACGATGGAATCAAGAACCTCTAAGAGATCAAGAGAGAGAGGAAGAACACCATGATCTTCAAAA